>NC_072443.2:635000-665000 GCF_028878055.3 Symphalangus syndactylus
CTCACCGAGGGCGGGTCACTCTCCCCACCCGCCAGTCGCCCCTCGTCGGGCCCGCGGAGGCGCTCGGGGACGCCCGGGGATGGGAGGGAGGGGCCTGCGGTAGGAGGAAACGCACAGCCGCGTGCGGCAACCTCGAGCGTTCGCGGTCAGGGCGGGGGGGGGGGGGGAGAGACCCGGCTGGTGCGCATGCGCGCAACCCCCCGAGGCCCCGCCCCCCTTCCCACCTCCACCGGCCTCCTTCCTTCCGAGGCGAAGCGCCTCCGAAGTCAACCCACACACGGCCGGTCAGAGGCGGGACGGCAGCCCCTCGGCGGCCGGCCGGCGCACGCGTCACCGGCCCGAGAGCCCACCGCGATCGCTCACACGGGCCCCGCGCGCACCCGCCAGGGGGGAAGCACGGGACACGTGCGCTCGCCGGAACACGCGGCGCCCTTCCCCGCGTGGGAGGGGCGCGTCTCACTCCACCGCCTCGACCCCCCGACACCGACGAGCTCCCTCAGGACCCACGCGCGGACGCCGCGGCGGCGACCGGAAGAGGGGGCGCCGGGGGCGGGAAAGACACACCACCGCTCGGCCTCGGGCACCTGAGGGACAACCCGGAGCGCTCCAGAAGCACCGCAAAGGCCCAGGCGGAGCCCACGCTCGCGCGACCCCCAAGAGGGCAGCACGACGGGCCGGCGGGACGGCACCCCACCGCCGCGGAGGGGGGCCGCCCGCGAGTCGACAACCACAGGAGGCGAGAGCGAGGGGTGCCCGCCGCGTCAGAGGACCCCGCCGACCCACGCCGCGTGGCGGAAGGCAGGGACGGGACAGCGAGGTCGGGCCGGGTTCCGCGCCCCTCGCCTTCCCCAGCGCACCACCCGCAGGCGGGGAGGAGAGACGAGGGGCCCCCGCGGGCGGAGCGAGAAGAACGGTCCCATTCGCCACGAACGTCCGCCCCTCGCCCGTCGCGGCTCGGACCCTGCCCGGGAGAGCATGACGCCACCACATCGATCACGAGGAGCCCCCCCCCAAGGAGCGGGAGGCGGCCAGCCGGCCAGCCAGCGAGCCGATCAGCCCGGCCGTTCCCCGCTCTGGGGGGGAGGGGCGGCGGACAACCCAGCGGAAACGAGGACGCCTGACACGCGCGGCACGGAGCCAACGGGGTGGGGTTGTCACGGCCGCCCCGGGTGCCCGCAGCGGGGAGCGCACGGGGGCAGGGTAGCCCTCGCCGCCTTCCCCGCCGCCCCCAGGCGGGGGGTCAGAGACCCGGACCCGGGCCGGCACCGGGGGGCGGGAGTCGGGGCGCTCGGATGCACGAGAGAGCAGCAGGCTCACGGGCCCCAGCAGGCGGCTCAAGCAGGAGCAGGGCCGGCTAGCCGGGTCACCGGTAGGCCAGAGCCCCGCACGCATCCAGAGGCCCAACCTCTCCAGCGACAGGTCGCCAGAGGACAGCGTGTCAGCAATAACCCGGTGGCCCAAAATGCCGACTCGCAGTGAGAGATATACCTGCCCCGGGGGCAGGAGGGCGAGTCACCGACACCGCCGCCGGCCCAGGGGACCCACGACACGGACATCTGTCCCCAAAAACGCCACCATCGCAGCCAGACACGGAGCACCCCGGACCCTCTGGTCTACCCCAGGACACACGCGGGAGCAGCCCCGGGCCAGGGACGCCCTCCCGGCCACCCGTGCCACACGCAGGGGCCGGCCCGCATCTCCGGAGCGAGACCCGGAAGCATTTTCGGCCGGCCCCTCGTACGACCGGGACACGCGGGGGACCGAAGGCCGGCCGGGCGTGACCTCTCGGGGCCGCACGCGCGCTCAGGGAGCGCTCCCCGACTCCTCACGGGGACTCGCCAGAAAAGATGACTTGGCAGAGGGACCGCTCCCCGGCACCCGAGGGACGGGGGCAGGACGGTCCCCGGCTCCCCCACGGGGACGCGGAAACAAATTCGACCGCCGCCTCAGACGGCCAGGACGCGCGCGGGCCCGGCAAATGGCGTCCCCAGGCTCCCGGGCCACGCGCGGCCGGTCCCCGCGGGTCGCGGCTCGGGCCTCGGGAGCCGCGGCGTGCTGGTCGACCGGCCCGGGCAGTCCCCACACCCGGCTCGGGCTCAGAAGCGCAGCGACAGCCTCTCCCCCACATAAACCTGCACGCCCGAGCTCTGAGTCACAGGCGACGCGCCACCGCTCTGGCGCCACCGGGCCAGCCCGGCTGACGACCGCGGGCTTTCCGGAGCTCTGCCTCGCTCACAGCAGGGACGGTCCCCTCCTTCGGCAGCTGCCACCGCAGCTCCGGAAGCCCAGAGGACGGTATAAAAGCGGCCGCCAGATGGAGCCCGACAACCGTCGCCAACGTCAGCGAGAGCGATCCGGTCGGCAGGGCGGCCCGTGGACCGCAAAACCGAAACCGTGAGTCGAGAAGCTCTTCCCGGGGCCGAAAACGCAGCCCCTCTCCCCCATCTCCACAGAAACCGTCCCCAAAGCGCGTCTCCGCATCGACCGCGACAGAGTCAGAAGACAACTCACGGCGTCTGGGTGTTTGGAGATGCATCTCGGAGGGAGGGAGGGAGGGAGGGAGGGAGAGAGACAGGACAAACGAGGACTCGGTCGCGGGTCGTTGAGGACACAGGGAGACGCAGAATGCGTAGGCTCTTCGAGAGCCCACACAAAGGCAGACAGAGGAAGAGAAAGAGGGAGGGAGGGAGGCAGGGAGGGAACGCAGAAAAGAGACAGACGGTGAAAGGAAAGGAGGGAGGGAAGGGAGCGGGGAGGGAGGAAGAAAATGGAGAACACAGAGACCATTTAAAAAACGGAGACGAAGAAACAAAACTTCTTAAACATTCCATTTTACAAAGAGAGATAGAAAGGAAAGAAACATGAAAAAAGAGAGAAAGAACGAGGAAAGACACGAAGGCAAGAAGGGAAACACAAACAGAGAGGAAGGACAAAAGAAGCAAAGACAGGGAAGGAAACACACATAAAGCACGAAAGAAAAAAGAACAGAAAGAGGGAAAGGAAGGAAGAAGGAAGAAAAACGTAAGGAAGGAGAGAAAGGAAGAAAGGAAGGAAGAAAAGCATAAAGGAGAGAAAGAGAGCAGGAAAGAACACGGAGACAAACAGTCACAAACACGTTTATCTATTTATAAACGTGCATATATAACATTCTTTATACAGAAACAAATGTATGTGTTTCTATGTAACTGCTTATATATCGATATTTACTTATTTACGTAGAAGCACCCGTATCTGTATAGAACAGGTATGTGTATTTATCGTATACAAATATGTTGACTTACACATCCACGTAAGCATCTGTATATACATAGACCCATCAACACAAGCACTCACGTTTATATATAAAAGTATAAAAACGTCTACATCTGTAAACGTACGTACATACATAGAAATGGAAAAAAAGACCTACCCTACGAGAAGTCAATAGGCCGGCGCGGTGGCTCACGCCCGTCATCCCAGCATTTTGAGAGGCCGAGGTGGGCGCATCACCTGAGGTCGGGAGTTGGAGACCAGCCTGACCGACACGGTGAAACCCCGTCTCTGCTAAAAATACAAAACTTCAGCCAGGCGTGGGGGTGCATCCCTGTAACCCCAGCTACTCAGGAGGCTGAGGCAGGAAAATCGCCGGAACCCGGGAGGCGGATGGTGCGGTGAGACAAGATCACGCCATTGCACTCCAGCCGGTGAAACAAGAGTGAAACTGTCTCAAAAAGACGAAACAGAAGAAAGAAAAAGAAAGGAAGAAAGAAAGAGAGAAAGAAAAAAGAAACAGAGAGAAAGAGTGAAAGAAAGAAAGAAAGAAAGAAAGAGAAAGAGAGAAAGAGAGAAAGAGAGAAAGAGAGAAAGAAAGAAAGAAAGAAAGAAAGAAAGAAAGAAAAGAAAGAAAGAAAGAGGCTAGGCACGGTGGCTCACGCCGGTAATCCCAGCACTTTGGGAGGCCAAGGCAGGCGGATCACCGGAGGTTGGGAGTCTGAGACCAGCCTGACCAACGTGAAGAAACACCGTCTCTACAAAGAATACAAAATTAGCCGGGCATGGTGGCACACGCCTGTAATCCCAGCTACTAGGGAGGCAGGAGAGTCGCTTGAACCTGCGAGGCAGAGGTTGCGGTGATCCGACATCTCTAGCCTGGGCAACAAGAGTGAAACTCCGTCTCCAAAAAAAAAAAAAAAAAACGAAAAAAATGAAACAAGAAAGAAAGAAGAAAGAGAAAGAAAGAAAGAAAGAAAGAAAGAAAGAAAGAAAGAAAGAAAGAGGCTAGGCACGGTGGCTCACGCCGGTAATCCCAGCACTTTGGGAGGCCAAGGCAGGCGGATCACCTGAGGTTGGGAGTTTGAGACCAGCCTGACCAACGTAAAGAAACACCATCTCTACAAAGAATACAAAATTAGCCGGGCATGGTGGCACATGCCTGTAATCCCAGCTACTAGGGAGGCAGGAGAGTCGCTTGAACCTGGGAGACAGAGGTTGCGGTGAGCCGAGATCTCTAGCCTGGGCAACAAGGGTGAAACTCTGTGTCAAAAAAAATAAAGAAAAAGAAGATGAAAGAAAGAAAGAAAGAAAGAAAGAAGAAAGAAAGAGAGAGAGAGAGAGAGAGAGAAAGAAAGAAAGAAAGAAAGAAAGAAAGAAAGAAAGAAAGGAAAGAAAGAAGGAAAGAAAGAGAGAGAGAGAGAGAAAGAAAGAAAGAAAGGAAAGAAAGAAGGAAAGAAAGAGAGAGAGAGAGAGAAAGAAAGAAAGAAAGAAAGAAAGAAAGAAAGAAAGGAAAGAAAGAAGAAAGAATGAAAGAAAGAAAGAAAGAAAGAAAGAAAGAAAGAAAGAAAGAAAGAAGGAAGGAAGGAAAGAAAGAAAGAAAGAAAGAAAGAAAGAAAGAAAGAAAGAGAAGGAAAGAGGCCAGGCACGGTGGCTCACACCTGTAATCCCCACACTTTGGGAGGCCGAGGTGCTAGGATCACCTGAGGTCAGGAGTTTGAGTCCAGCCGCAACATGGAGAAACCCCGTCTCTACTAAAACTACAAAATTAGCCGGGCGTGGTGGTGCAGGCCTGTAATCCCAGCTACTCGGGAGGCTGAGGTAGGAGAATCGCTTGAACCTGGGTTGCGGAGGTTGCGGTGAGCCGAGATGGCGCCATTGCACTCCAGCCTGGGCAACGAGAGTGAAACTCCGTCTCCAAAAAAAACTAAAGGAAAAAATGAAACAAGAAATAAAGAAAGAAGAAAGAAAGAACGAAAGAAAGAACGAAAGAAAGAAAGAAAGAAAGAAAGAAAGAAAGAAAGAAAGAAGAAAAGGCAAGGCAAATCTACCTGCTTTCACTACATCTGGGGAGAATCAGGAAAGTCACCACTAACAAGGCCTAAAGTGGGGCTGCCGTCTGTAAAACCCGAACAGAAGAGTCCACGCGGGTTAAAGACACGAAGAAAGACAAGGAAACAAAGGATCAAAGAGAAGAACCATCTGGCCCAGCCAGGGTCTGTCTCTGAGATTGTCTGGGCAACCAGGGAGTGGGACGGAGGGAGGGCGGTCCTCCGAGACTCCGTCTCAGAAATATAACTCATGATAATAAAAAAAGATTCAGTTACCAAAAAAATCACGCATCATTCGTAACGTGTTTGATGCCTCGAAAGGCGAGAGGCGTATGTGTATGTCACTGTGGGCTCGTTTTCTTTTTTTCCTCTTCTCCCGGAAACTCACTTTTTAATTATTTTGTTTCATTTCATTTTTCTTTTTATTGTTTTGAGACGGAGTCTCGCTCTGTCGGCCAGGCTGGGGTGCAGTGGCGCGATCTCGGCTCACTGCAACCTCCGCCTTCCAGGTTCAAGCGATTCTCCTGCCTCAGCTCGGCCTCCCGAGTAGCCGGGATTACAGACGTACAGCACCGCGCCCGGCTAATTTTGTGTATTTTGAGTAGAGACCGGGTTTCACCATACTGGCCCTGCTGGTCTGACCGCCTCGTGATCCACCGGCCTCGGCCTCCCGAAGTGCTGGGATGACAGGCTTGAGCCACGGCACAGGGCCTATTTATTTATTTTATTCTATTTTATTTTATTTTTATTTTCTTGATGGATTTTTATTTATAGGTTTATTTATTTTATTTTATTTTTCGGAGACGTAGTTTCGCTGTTGTTGCTCAGACCGGAGTGCAATGGCGCGATCTCGGCTCACCGCAACCTCCGCCTCCCGGGTTCAAGCAATTCTCCTGCCTCGGCCTTCCTAGCAGCTGGGATTACAGGCATGTGGCACCACGCCGGGCTAATTTTGTATTTTCAATTGAGACGGGATTTCTCCATGTTTTTCAGGCTTGTCTCCAACTCCCGACCTCAGGTGACGCGCCCAGCTCTGTCTCCCAAAGTGATGGGATTACAGGCATGAGCCGCCGTGCCCGGCCTATTGTATTGTATCGTATTGTATTGTATTGTATTGTATTGTATTGTATTGTATCGTATCGTATCGTACCGTACCGTACCGTACCGTACCGTACCGTACCGTACCGTACCGTACTGTATGGTGTTGACTTATTTTATTTATTTAGTTTTATGTTATTTTCTTTGTTTGTTTGTTTTGGCCTGACCAAACGTCCATCAGACCCAGTCGTCGAAGTGGCGCTTCCCTTGGCAACAAGGGAGGGAGGAAGTTGGAGATGAGGGTGGGGGCGGTGGAGAAGACACAGTTGCCCCAGGCTGTGCGCAGGCGGCCTGAGATTCCTTCCTCTGTGAGGCCTCCCTTTTCAGAGTAACAGTGGCCGCTAGGTGATGCCCGACGTCTACCAATGAGAGTGTCAGCCCGGAATGAATTGGGATCGCCTGGAGGGGGATGGGGGAGGGGGAAGGATGGAGGCCCCCACAGCACAGTGGGTCACCGCGCCCTCCCAGGCGATCCCCACAACTACTCGACCAGGGACTCTGGGGGGAGGCAGCCTGAGCCCCCACCCATCGGATCATCTGGAACTTCCGTCCAGAGACCAGAGACCGACTGGGAATTCTCTCCCTCAAGGTCCAAATCGAAAAGAATCACTGGCACAGACACCGGGACTGAGGCCATTTCTAAAAGACTGGTTTCTGCGTTTTTGGTATATCCGTGTATGTCTGTAACACAAAATTACTTATTTTAAACGATTTTTGTCCTCCTGACGTGTACGGTCCTGTGGTAGACAGACCAGGGGACTCCTCAGCTCAGAGTCCGTGAGGCCAGAAGGTGACGTCCTAAATTTCTATTTAGAATGAATTTAAGCACACCAGCCAAGCACTCTGCCGTGAAACTGTCGGCGGGAAGACAAGCGGGTGGGGGCGGGGGGGAGGTGGGGAAGCCGGGCGCGGTAGGTCCACGCCTGTCATCCCCGCAGTTTTGGGAGGCCAAGGGCAGGTGGATCCCTCGATCCAAGCCTTTGGCAACGTGGCGAAACCTCGTCCCTAAAAAAAAACACAAAAACTAACTGGTTTCATAACTTGGACTCCAAGTTAATAAATAGATAAATAGGCCGGGGGCGGTGGCTCACGCCTGTCATCCCAGCACTTTAGGAGGCCCAGACGGACGGATCACGGGGTCAGGAGATCGAGACCATCGTGGCTACCGCAGTGAAACCCCGTCTCTACTCAAAATACAAAAAGTTAGTCAGGCGCGGTGGCGGGCGCCTGTAGTCCCAGCTACTTGGGAGGCTGGGGCAGAAGGTCGTGAACCCGGGAGGCAGAGCTTGCAGTGAGCCGAGATCGCGCCGCTGCACTCCAGCCTGGGCAACAGAGCGAGAGTCTGTCTCGAAAAGAAACAAACAAACAAACAAATAAATAAATAAATAAATAAATAAATAAATGTCAGTAAATACATGGATTAAAATTGAAAACTAAAAAAAAAAAAAAAAAAATGTAGCCGGCCGGGCGCGATGGCTCACGCCTGTCATCCCAGCAATTTGGGAGGCCGAGGCGGGCAGATCAACTGGGGTCGTCAGTTCGAGACCAGCCTGACCCACATGGAGAAATGCCGTCTCTACTAACAATACAAAATCAGCCGGGTGTGGTGGCCCATGCCTGTAATCCCAGCTACTCAGGAGGCTGAGGCAGGAGAGTCACTTGAACACGGGAGGTGGAGGTTGCGGCGAGCCGAGATGGTGCCATTGCACTCCGGCGTGGGCACCAAGAGTGAAACTCCTTCCCCCGCCCCCCAAAAAATTAAGTGCTGTGTTCTGTTATTTTTGCTTCCTACCCTGAGAAGAACATAATACAGCTGTTGTCTGCCTGCCTGCCTGCCTGCCTGCCTGCCTGCCTGCCTGCCTGCCTGTGACAGGGCCTCACTGTCTTTCGCCCAGACTGGAGTGCAGTGACACCATTCATTATGGCTCACTGGCTGCAGCCTCAACCTGCCCAGGGTTAGGCGATTCCTCAAGGGATCCTACGGCCTCGGCCTCCCAAAGTGCTGGGGTTGCAGGCGTGAGCCACCAGCACCCGGCCCGAGTTAATACGTCTTGTCTCACTACGTCTTAACCACACACCCATGAAGGACTCAAGTCAAGAGAGAGTCGGCAAGAGACTCTCAGCATTCTCTTCCGAAAGCACGTGTGTCCCGAGCTCCTGTGGTTTTAGGTGGCCACGCGTAGAGGAGAGATTTCCAATGTTTCCAGAGCGGTGCGAGCCACAGCCATTCGGGGCATCCGAGCCGGAGATGGGGTTTCTGACAGCGACTTGAGGGCCAGGAAGGGCCAGAATCTGCCAAGGCCCGTGTTCCAGGGTGGGGCCCGATGGAACCCAAGGTAGAGGGAGTCCGCCGTCCGCACAGAGAGAGCCCCAGCCCTAGGCCCCACTGTGCAGACCGAATCAGAAGGAAGAGAGTCCTTCGTCCTACATGCCACATCCCTCCACCGAACTTGGGAGCGGAAACATGGAAACCCCGTGTTTCCAAACGTGAGGTGACTCTCGGTTTACAATGGGTCACAAGGGGCCGGGCTCTCCGGAGTCCGCAGGATAAAGAAGTCATTTCTTGCTCGGCCTCCCCCATCCCCTGGTAACTGTCGCTGGTGACTTTAAATGAGCCGGGGCCGGCAGGCCCAGGAGCCGCTACGGGGGGAGGGGGCGGGGGGGTGTGCCTCAGGCACTGCAGAAAGGAAGTGGGCCTGAGCCCGGAGGATGACGGTGCTGCAGGAACCCGTCCGGGCAGCTATATGGCAAGCACTAAACCGCTATGCTTACCGAGATGCGGTTTTCCTCGCAGAACGCCTTTATGCAGAAGTACACTCAGAGGAAGCCTCGTTTTTACTGGAGACCTGTTCTTACCGCTCAGGAAAGGCCTACAAAGCATATAGACTCTTGAAAGGACACAGTTGTGCTACACCTCAATGCAAATACCTGCTTGCAAAATGTCGTCTTGATCTCAGCAAGCTTGCAGAAGGCGAACGAATCTTATCCGGTGGGGTGTTTAATAAACAGAAAAGCCATGATGATATCGTTACTCATATGTTATTGAGTTTGGTGATTCGGCTTGCTTTACTCTCTCATCGTTGGGACACGTATATCGCAAGACAGATCCGCTTGCCAAAGCATCGGAGTGTTACCCAAAGGGCCTTCGTTTCAAGCCTTTCTTCTGGTATCCCTTTGAATCATTCTGTGAAATAGGTGAAAAGCCGGATCCTGACCAAACGTTTAAATTCACATCTTTACAGAACTTTAGCAACGGTCTGCCCAACCGTTGCACCACACAAGTACCTCGTCATAGTTTATGTCACAGACAGCCTGAGACCCTTCTTACGGAAACACCCCAGGACACAATTGAATTAAACAGATTGAATTGAGAATCTTCCAATTCAAAGTACTCCTTGAATACAGATTCCCCAGTGTCTTCCATTGATTCAGCTGTCATTTCACCTGATACCGTCCCACTGGGAACAGGAACTTCCATATTATCTACGCAGGTTCAAAAGAAGCCAAAAGCTGGTCGAAGTTTATCAGGACGACCAGCAGCTGTTAGTCCATTAACTCCAAGTGTTGGGATTTTGCCATTAGAAACCCCAAGTCCGGGAGATGGATGGATCCTATTTACAAAACTACACTAGTATTAGACACCTCCTGTCACTGACGTGCCATCCACCGGAGCCCCTTCAAAAAAGCCTGTTGCCAGAATCGGCCGAACTGGAGCACAGTCTGTCTTCTCACAGAGTGGACATAGCCGAGAGGTAACTCCAATTCTTGCAAACACACAAAGTTCTGGTCCACAAACAAGGGCATCACCTCAGGTATCGAGCCCCACTGTGGCATCTCCCCTAAATGCACTGCCTCGAAGAAATCCATGACTCTTGACTAGTGACAGCTCCACAACCAAGGAGAATAGGAAAAAAGTTAAAAATGAAGTGTCCACCTGAAATCCCAAACAGAAAAACAAAAAGTAAAACTAACGAAGGAGGAGTAACTCGACCTCACATCGATGGCAGCCTGGAAATGACAAAATTGGACTCTTCCATCATTTCAGAAGGGAAAATATCCGCAATCACACCTCAGATTCAGGCTTTTAATCTACGAAAAGCAGCAGCCGAAGGCTTGATGAGCCTTCTTCGTGAAAGGGGGAAAGGTTATGTAGCTTTGTGTTCTCACCACTGCACACAAGCTGTCGATATTTGGAGCCATCCACCTTCTCCCCACCACGATGCCGGTAGGGTACTGTGCCACATCGGAAGGGCCTATTTTGAGCTTTCAGAGTCCACGCAAGCTGAAAGAATCTTCTCAGAGGTTAGAAGGATGGAGAATTACAGGGTCGAAGGCATGGAGCTCTGCTCCGCAACACTCTGGCATCCTCAAAAAGATGTTGCTCTTTGAGTTCTGTCAAAAGACTTGACAGACGTGGATAAAAATTCGCCAGCCAGAGGCCTGGCGTGCCGCAGGGAACTGTTTCCGCTTGCAACGGGGACACGATATGGCAATTAAATTCTTCCAGAGAGCTATCGAAGTGGATCCAAATCATGCTTAGGCCTCTACTGCATTAGGGCGGGAGTTTGTCTTCACTGTAGAATGGGACAAAGCATTAGCTTGTTTTCGAAATGCTATCAGAGTCCATCCTAGACATTGTAACGCATGGTAAGCGGCAATGAAGTGTAAAGACAAGCTCTTATCGACGGTGCCGGTGCTCGCTGATTTTTCTCGTTAGATAGCTCTTTATTGCCATGAATTTGGTTACAGATACCTAGGGATGGTACATACTGGTCAATAACGTCTAACTGAAATGCTCTCTTACGAAATGTATGTCTTTAACAAACTCTTAAATTAACTCCCGATAATGGAATACCAGATCCTTATACTCAACAGTTGCAGTCTTCTACCAAACTTTTGCAGATACTGTAGTTGTCTTTCGTTTGTGTGTGTGTTTCTTTAGTTTTGTGACTGGATGTGTTACTTTTTCTTTGAACACCGAAATGGTGATGGGGACAAAAAGTGCTTGGGAAATTGGAAAGGAACAGCATAATCCACTTATCGGATAATAGAAAAAAATATTGCAACGATTCACTGGTTGCTGCTTTTTGACAGTGTTCCAGTTGATGGAGTTACTATTAAGAAGTCAGTGTACCCTTTTATTTAGCAGTATCTCCGTTTTACTGTTTTGTACTTGCGTATCAGTAGACACATCGGAAATTACTGCCTAGGTCATATTGTTATCAACCGAATAAGATACGAAAACGTTTGGTCCTACTTCTGCCTCAACACCATACGTGCCGTTGACATTGGTTGTATTTTTCTGGACTGACTTCATAGTTTACACATCAGGTGGCCGGGCGCGGTGGCTCAAGCCTGTCATCCCAGCACTTCGGGAGGCCCAGGCGGGCGGATCACGAGGTCAGGAGATCGAGACCATCCTGGCTAACACGGTGAAACCCCGTCTCTACTAAAAATACAGAAAATTAGCCGGGCGTGTTGGCGGGCGCCTGTAGTCCCAGCTACTCGGGAGGCTGAGGCAGGAGAATGGCGTGAACCCGGGAGGCGGAGCTTGCAGTGAGCCGAGATCGCGCCACTGCACTCCAGCCCGGGCGACAGAGCGAGACTCCGTCTCAAAAAAAAAAAAAAAAAAAAAAGAAAGAAAAGAAAAGAAATAGTTTACACATCAAGAGAAGGCCGGACGTGGTGGCTCACGCCTGCCGCCATCCCGGCACTTTCGGAGGCCGAGGCGGGCGGGTCACAAGGTCAAGAGATCGAGACCATCCTGGCCAACGTGGTGGAACCCTGTCCGTATTAAGAGTATAAAACTTAGGTGGCCGTGGTGGAGGGCGCCTGTAGTCCCAGCTACGCGGGAGGCTGAGGCAGGAGAATCGCTTGAACCCGGGAGGTGGAGGCGGCAGTGAGCCGAGATCACCCCATTGCACTCCAGCCTGGGCGACAGAGCGAGAGGCCGTCTGAAGGAAAAAAAAAAAAATTAAAAAAAAAAAAAAAAAAAAAAAAAAAACATAAATAAATACCAGGAGAAACTATAATTCTGAAGTCATAACTCTGTGGTAGTTTTTTTTTGTCAGATACGGTTATCTTTGGGGTTAAGTATTACAGCAGTGGAGTTGTATCATTTGATTTGCTTCTAAATCTGAAGCATTCTATTACTAAAACATTTTTTGATTTGTGAATATGTTGTTTAACGGATTCTGTCTCATTTTGCTGTAGTAGTTACATGGCCTGAAAGGTGGCCAAAAACATAGTGCTAGCTATTGCTGACCAACGTAACAATCAACTTGCCGATACCGCCTTCTCTTCCGATAGCTATGTTCTCCGTCATATTTTAAGAACTCAGTTCTTCATGAGACTTGTGTTGTTTTTGATTTTTTTCCCAAGTCCGGGGGATCCTCGTGTTGTTTTCTGTCAATGCGTATTGTCTGTTCAGCTATTTTGCAGGAGTCGCATTCTTAAAAAACTTCACCCTATCAAAAATCGTCTTTAAAGGAGGAATATTCAGATCGGCAAGCTTTTCCTAGGAAGAGTGTAAATGCTGACGTATTTAGGTAGCTCTGAATTCTGAGCCACTATATTTTAACTACAAAATAGGTAGCCTTTCCTTCGTTTTCGCTTTCACTATCATCAGCACGGGGTTTAATACCTTTTCTTCATCTATAACACAACTACAATGATATACGAAGCCACTCAAATACAGCAGATACGTTGCGCTTTCAAAAAAAAAAAAAAAGAAAAAAGAAGTCTTTCTGTGGCACGGCATTAGCTGTGGCTCGAATCTAGAATCTCCAGTAAAAACCAATGAGACAGGGTGAAACCCCGTGCCTACTAAAAATAAAAAAATGAGCCGGGCCTGGTGGCGCTGAGGCAGGAGAATCACTTGAACCCAGGAGGCAGAGGGTGCAGTGAGCCGAGGTCACGCCACTGCACTCCAGCCTGGGCGACAGAGCAAGACTCCATCGCAGAAAGAAACAAACACGCAAAGCCAATGAAGGTGTTTAGCTCAACGTGTCGGGCTCAGGTCTCTTGACAGGATACATCCAGCACCGGGGCGGGGAACGTCGAGGGGTGGGGCGGAATCTATTTTGTGGCCTCAAGGGAGGGTTTGAGAGATAGTCCCGCAAACGGTGATGGCCTAAGGAAGCCCCTCCGCCCAAGAAGCAATATTCATTTCTAGCCTGTAGCCACCCAAGAGGGAGAATCGGGCTCTCTACAGACCCCACAACCCGCACCCCACCCCCCGCCCCGCCCCGCCCCGCCCCGCCCCGCCTCGTGAAATGGGCTCTCGCTCCGCCAGGCCCTATTCACGCCGTGTGGTTTTGTAACCTCCAGCGTGTGTGCGTGGGTTGCGGGGTGTGGTGGGGGTGGCTGTGGACAGAGGAGGGGATAAAGCGACGGTGTCCCGCGGGTGCCCGGGACGTGGGACGTGGGTGGGGTGGCCAGAGCCTAGGGAACTCCTCGCCTGTCAGGACGTCTCCCCCACCCCCCACCCCGGTCCCCTCTCTGACCTACGCTCCACATCTTCGCAGTTCAGTGGGGACCTTGTGGGTGGAAGTCACCGTGCCTCTGGACTTTAGCCGACCAAGGCCGGGCTCCCAGGAGTCTCCCCAGAGTCGGGGCCTTGGGCAGGCTCACAGGGATGCTGACGGTGACGGTCGGTGACCGTGATGTACGTTGGAGGCCTCGGGCCAATGCAGAGGTATCCATTTGACCTCGGTGGGACAGGTCAGCTTTGCGGAGTCCCGTGCGTCCTTCCAGAGACTCATCCAGCGCTAGCAAGCACCGTCCCGAGGATCCCAGCTCCCAGCAGAGGCACTTTTGTTCACACAGAATCCTGGGCAGGAAAGTTCTCAGCAGGCTTAGGCCTCCAGCCAAAAATCCAAAACCACTTCTGGGATTTTTTTTTTCAAAGAGCCAGTGGTTCCACAGGGGGCCGTGGGTAGTTGTGGAAATGGAGAGAAGTGTCTGCAGATACATATTTGAGACAGAACGGACGGGGCTCGGTCACAGGTCACTTAGGACACGGGCAGATGCACATTGAGAAAACCCTCCCAGCATCCTAGGTGAACAGAGGCATGATCTTTCGAGACTGTCGAGGGAGAAGCAACTCCAGATTTTAGGGTTGGATCTTTATTCATATGTAGTATCTATGAGGTATCCAAGTCCAGAAATCAACTCGCCAGTTCTGTACAGCATTCTGTAGGGAGATCAAATCTGGGATGTCTGATGCTAAGAATTCAGGCCTTGGTAATGGATGAGATTAGATGTACTTGAGCTTATTTTGCAAAGAAAGAGAGGGCGGGAGATAGCGAGAGCCAGAGAGCGAGCGAGCGAGCGAGCAAGAGAGAGAGAGAGAGAGAGAGAGAGAGAGAGAGAGAGAGACAGAGAGACAGAGACAGAGATAGAGATAGAGAGAGACAGACAGAGAGAGACAAAGATACACAAAGAGAGAAAGACAGAGAGAGAGATAGAGAAAGACAGAGATGGACAGAGACCGAAAGAAACAGAAAGAAACAGGGAGACAGGAAGGGAGAGAGACAGACAGAGTGAGAGACAGACAGACAGGCAGAGAAAGAGAGTAAGATGGAAGGCAGACACACACAGAGGGAGAGAGAGAGAGAGAGGGAGAGAGACAGACAGAGTGAGAGACAGACAGACAGGATGACTGACAGGCAGAGAAAGAGAGTAAGATGGAAGGCAGACACACACAGAGGGAGAGAGAGAGAGAGAGGGAGAGAGACAGACAGAGTGAGAGACAGACAGACAGGATGACTGACAGGCAGAGAAAGAGAGTAAGATGGAAGGCAGACACACACAGAGGGAGAGAGAGAGAGAGGGAGAGAGACAGAGACAGACAGACAGAGAGAAAGAAAGAGACAGACAGAGAAAAAGAGACAGAGAGAGAGAAAGACAGACAGACAGACAGAGAGAAACAGACAGAAAGAGAGAGACACAGACAGAGAGAGAGAGAGAGAGAGAAACAGACAGACAGGGAGGCAGAGAGAGACAGACAGACAGGCAGAGAAAGACAGTAAGACACAAGACAGACACAGAAAGAGAGAGAGACAGGCAGAGACAGAGAGAGAAACAGATGGGCAGAGAGAGAGAGACAAATAGACAGAGAGGGAGAGAGAGAGGGAGACAGACAGGCAGAGAAAGCGAATAAGACAGAAGACAGACACAGTGAGAGAGAGAGACAGAGACAGAGAGAAAAAAGAGAAAGACGGACAGACAGACAAAGAGACAGACAGAGAAAGACAGAGACGGACAGAGAGAGACAGAGAGAAACAGACAGAAAGAGAGACAGAGAGAGAGAGAGAGGCAGGCAGAGAAAGAGAGTAAGACAGAAGACAGACACAGTGAGAGAGACCGGCAGAGAGAGAGACAGAGAGAAAGATAGAGAGAGACGGACAGACAGAGAAAGGCAGAGACGGACAGAGAGAAACAGAAAGAGAGAGAGACAGAGACAGAGAGAAACAGACAGACAGAGAGAGAGAGAGAGAGAGAGAGAGAGGCAGACCGACAGACAAACAGGCAGAGAGAGGGAGTAAGACGGAAGACAGACACAGTGAGAGAGACAGTCAGAGAGAGAGACAGAGAGAAAGAAAGAGAGAGACAGACAGACAGAGAAAGACAGAGACGGACGGAGAGAAACGGAAAGAGAGAGAGACAGAGACAGAGAGAAACAGACAGGCAGAGAGAGAGAGAAGACAGAGAAAGAGAAAGAGAGAGACAGAGACAGACAGAGACACAGAGAGAAGGGGAAGAAAGGCGTGCTCCAGAAATAATTACACATATTTTATAATGCTTTTGATCCCATAAACTGTGGCCGGGGGTATACTTTGAAAACAACAACAAGAACAACAACAACGACGACGACGACGACGACGACGACAACGACGACGACGACAACTACAACAACAGCAACAGCAACAAGAGCAGCAGCAGCATTCGCTTACGGATTTCTAGAAAATAAGATGTTATGAAGTATAGTCAACATCAACCGGCTCTCACTGCACGTGGAGAGATGCAGAAAAGCGTTAGTTAACAACAGGAGAAAACAGCAGCTGACACGTCTTGGGGAAAATAGACGTCTTCCTGAAAACTGGGGATCGCTACTTCACCTGAAAAGAAAGACATACGAAAAAGGAAAAACACGAACAAAACAAAACAAGCCAACAAACACGGGCCAAGGCACCGTCCCTGGAAATCTTTTTTTCTTTTTTTCGTACTTTAAGTTTTAGGGTACACGTGCACAATGTGCGGGTGTGTTACATATGTATCCATGTGCCATGTTGGTGTGCTGCACCCATTAACTCGTCATTTAGCATTAGGTGTATCTCCTCATGCTATCCGTCCCCCCTCCCCCCACCGTCCCTGGAAATCTTAAGTGAGCAAAGTATTAGTTTTCAGAAAGCGTTTCTATTTCGGGCAAATACTGAGAAGGCCCAGACTAGAGCTGTGACGCCGTTCCCATTGTGAAACTCTGCTGGCCGGAGGGAGGGAGGGAGGGAGGGAGGGGAAACTAAAACATCATGATAAAAGGTGATTGAGACCCAGCCAGGGTGAAGCTTTCCCAGGGAGGGAGGCCTGAGGAGGGGAGCGGGGGGAGAAACCCCACAACTGCAGACCCGCCCGCTTGCCCACGCGGGTCAGGGGCTCCGCCATCGGCGGCCCAAGCTGCCTCTGGGGAAGTGGGACCGTGCCGCCCCCATCTTCAAAAACGGTGGCCACTGAGTGAGGCCTGACGCCCACCGATGCAAATGTCAGCCTGGCAAGCATGAGATCGCCGGCAAGGGGTGGGGGAAGGGGAGAGAAGACCGAGGCACACCGGGGTGGATCCGGAAAGTTTCCAAGCAGGGTGTTGGGAGGCGGGGGGGCAGGGGTTTGGGGGGCAACCCACCTAACTGACTCACTAAATGAACGTAACGGGACGTGGGTAGTGGGGGAGCCGTGGGGGCGACTCGAAAATTAAACTAAAGCCCAAGTCGAAGAGTCTATGCGCACGAAAGAAACCAAAACACAAAGAAAACTAAAGCGCCGATCAAAGAACAATAGGGCCCCCGCCAGGGCGGATGTTCCCTAGGCAACGAGGGAGAGAGGGAGGGGCCTCCGGAAGGGAGAGAGAGAAACCAGTTGCCCCAGGCTCGGTGAAGTCGGCGAGACCTCCCTCCGCGTCACGTCGACTTCCCATAACAGTGGCCGCTAGGTGATGCCCGAAGACAACCGATGCCCGCAAGTGTCAGTCAGCACGGAAGAGAATTTATGTATTTATTTATTTATTATTTATTTATTTATTTATTTATTTATTTATTTATTTATTTAGAGACAGAGTCTCACTCACTCTGCAGCCTGGGCTGTAGTGCAATGGCGCGATCTCGGCTCACTGCAGCCTCCGCCTCCCAGGTTCCAGCGATTCTCCCGCCTCAGCCTCCCGAGTAGCTGGCATCACAGGCACCCGCCCCACCCACCGCTCCAGACTCAGTTTTGTATTTTTAGTAGAGACGGGGTTTCGCCGTGTTGGCAAGGCTGGTCTCGAACTCCCAACCTCAGATGATCCACCCGCCTCGGCCTCCCAAAGTGCTGGGATGACAGACGTGAGCCACCACGCCCGGCCTTAACTGTTTCTTTTTAAGTCGAGGAGCTTATCAGGGAACTAGGAGAAGTACAGACGCCACACGTGACAGAGAGAAACGTCTGAAAACGCCCCTCGCATCCAAGTGGGGACCCGGCCTCGACCTCCCGAAATCATACACCGAGTGGGGAAGCCCAGCAAGGCCCGTCTGTCCACATTCCTCTCGGCCCCTCGAAGCACCTAAGCCCGCGCTTCTCACTTTCATGGAAGGGGCAGGGCCCTCCCCGGCACGGGGCGTCTGACAGACTGACAGAGAACGAGACAGACATAGAAAGACAGAGATGGATGGGGAGAGATAGAGAGAAACAGACAGAAAGAGAGAGAGAAACAGACAGACAGGGAGGGAGAGAGACAGACAGACAGACAGACAGAGAGAGAGAGAGAGAGAGAGAGAGAGAGAGACGCAGAGAAAGAGAGTAAGACAGAAGATAGGCACACGGAGAGAGACAGAAGGACAGAGAAAAAAGAGAGACAGACAGACAGAGAAAGAGACATACAGAGAAAGACAGTGACGGACAGACAGAGAAAGAGATAAACAGACAGAAAGAGAGAGACACAGAGAGGGAGAGGGAGAGAGAATCAGAAAGGGAGGGAGAGAGAGAGACAGATGGACAGGCAGAGAAGAGCCAGAGAGAGACAGACAGATGGACAGGCAGAGAAGGAGAGTAAGACAGAAGAGAGACACAGTGAGAGAGACAGGCCGAGAGAGAGAGAGACAGAGAGAAAGAAAGAGAGAGACAGACAGAGAAAGACAGAGATGGACAGAGAGAAACAGACAGAAAGAGAGAGAGACACACAGAGAGAGAGCGAGAGAGAGAGAGAGAGAGAGAGAAACAGAAAGGGAGGGAGAGGGACAGACAGACAGGCCGAGAAGGAGAGACAGACAGAAGATAGGCACAGAGAGACACAGAAAAAGAAAGAGAGAGGCAGATAGAGAAAGAGACAGACAGAGAAAAACAGAGAGAGACGGAGAGAAACAGACAGAAAGAGAGAGAGAGAGAAACAGACAGGAAGGGAGAGAGAGAGACAGACAGACAGACAGGCAGAGAAAGAGAATAAGACAGAAGACGGACACAGTGAGACAGGCGGGGAGAGAGAGAGAGAGAGAGAGAGACAGAGAAAGAGACAGACAGAGAAAGACAGAGACAGACAGAGAGAGAAAGGGAGAAACAGACAGAAGAGAGAGAGAGAGACAGAGAGAGAGAAATAGAACGGGAGGGAGGGAGAGAGAGAGAGAGAGAGAGAGAGAGAGAGAGAGAGAGACAGACAGACAGAGAAGGAGAGTAAGACAGAAGACAGCCACAGTGAGAGAGGCAGGCAGAGAGAGAGAGAGAGAGAGAGAGAGAGAGACAGAGAGAAAGAAAGAGAGAGACAGACAGAGAAAGACAGAGATGGACAGAGAGAGACAGAGAGAAACCGAGAGAAAGAGAGAGACAGACAGAGAAAGAGACAGACTGGCAGAGAGAGAGAGTCAGACAGAAGATAGGCAGAGAGAGAGAGAGACAGAGAGACACGGAAAGAGAAAGAGAGGGGCAGACAGACAGAGAAAGAGACAGAAACAGACAGAAAGAGAGAGAGAGACACAGACAGGCAGGGAGAGAGAGACACAGACAGACAGGCAGAGAAAGAGAGTAAGACAAGACAGATACGGTGAGACAGGCAGAGAGAGAGAGAGAGAGAGAGAGGCAGAGACAGAGAGAAAGAAAGAGACAGACAGGCAGACAGACAGAGAAAGAGACAGAGAGAGAAAGAGAGGAACAGAGAGAGACAAGAGAGAAACAGATAGAAAGAGAGAAGGTCGTAGCCTAGGAGTGATACGGTGCCTTTTGTTTCATTTTCTCTTTCTTTTCTTTGCTTTTTTTCTTTCTTTCACTTATTTATTAATTTATTTGGAGACCGAGTCTCACTCTGCCGCCCAGGCTGTAGTGCAGTGGCGCGATCTTGGGTCACCTCAACCTCCGCCTGCCAGGTTCAGGCCATTCTTCCGCCTCGGCCTCCCGAGCAGCTGGGAGTACAGGCGCCTGCCCCACCGCGCCCGACTCCGGTTTCGTATTTTCACTAGAGACGGGGTTTCACCACGTTGGCCAGGCTGGTCTCGAACTCCTGACCTCGGGATGACAGACGTGAGCCACTGCGTTCAGTGTACAGTGCCATTTCTTAGAAATCACTCACGGGAACACATAGTTATAGGTCATGTGTAGAGATGTTTTTAATGTATTTGTGTGTGTGTGTATGTATGTATGTATGTATGTACGTATGTATGTATGTATGTATTTATTTATTTATTTATTACGCGGGGAGGTGGGGGGACGGAGTTTCGCTCTTGCTGCCCAGGCTAGAGTGCAATGGCATAGGGGACACAAGGAGTCAACCTACGGCAGAGAGGACAGACACATCATTCAGAGCGTAAGGGCCTCAGCGAAAGGTGGCAGGGCCCGCGCTTTTAAAGGCTGAGATCCCGGCGGCGCAGGCCTGTCGTCCCAGCACTTTGGGAGGCCCAGGAGGGCGGATCACTTGAGGCCAGGAGTTCGATACCAGGGTGGCCGACAAGAAGAAACCCCGTCCCTACTAAAAATAGAAAAATGAGCCAGCTGTGGTGGTGCGTGCCTGTCATCCCAGCTACCGAAGAAGAATCACTGGAACCAGGGAAGCAGAGCCTCTCCTGTCAGTGGCTGACTACCCAGGGTGTGGGGGAGCGAATACTGGGGTAGTTCGGGAAGGCAGAGGCAGCTCTAAAAGCATAGAAAAGGATGCTTAACTCATTTTAAATATATTTTTAATGGACAAATAATAACGGCGTACACGTATGAGGTATATCGTGATAGTTCGATCTACGTATACATTGTAGAAAGACTCAATCAAGCTAAGCAACATATTCATCACCTCACCAACTTATGACCTTTTTGGGGGGAGAAGATTACAAATCTATTCTTTTAGCAATTTTGAAGTCTATAGCACATTATGATTATTATTAACTGTGGACGCAACTCATTTTCTTGCTTCCTATCCTATGGGCTACTGGAAATTGTATCAGTCCTTCAGTTTTCTACCCGTATGTCCCATAGTATCGGGGCTTTCTTGCAGCATTTCTAGGATATCTGTGGAGACAAAGTACAGTTGAAGGTAGAATGTGTTTTCTCTGCATTTGCTCTGACCTCCCAGAAACCTGTTCCATGACCACTCAAGATTAGGTGTTCAAGCCTGAAGTATTTGTTAGAGAAGGCATTTCACAACGCCTGGCATATCGATCAAAGCCACGTGTGTTCCTACAGCAGACACCGTTGAGGTGGGAGAAGCAGAAGTCCCTATTCCCAAGGAGAGAGACAGCATGGGCCCACGACTACCAGCTGGCTGAGCAACATAGAGTGGTTCCTCTTTAAAGGCTCGTGTGTAACCCGAGGTTTAAGGACAACCTGTATTCACGGGGTGTCAGTCTGGGGATTCTGTGGAAGGTTTTACGGAAAGCGATATGACGTGAACTTTGAAGAACAGTGTGGCAGGCGAACAGGTAAAAAACACGGTGGACAAAGTTGTAAAGTTGTCGCCCGTAGAGTAGGAGGAAAATGACCCGGTCGAGCAGAGACTGCCCGCAAGGGAGCAACGGTTGGGGAAGGGGACAGGATCGTAGGTAAAATAGGGAGGCAGATAAGGATATCTAGTCTGAAGACCTTAGGAAAGGAAAATCACAGAGGACTAGAAAAAGCCTAAATCCCCACGACGGTGTACAAGGTCTCGCACGATGAAGCCCACCGTTTTCTCGTGAATGAGAGGAAGCTCTGAAAAGCCTGTGTCATCACAGGATGCAGTTGACAACCGGACAAAGAGGGAAGGTCCTGGCAGAGGACTTAGACGAGTGTTTCCGGTTGTCTTTCTGTGAGACATTTGCAGAGTCAGTCAGCATCCCTCAGCTGTGAAAACTATAATATGACAGGTATGATACTCTAGGGAGAGACACGAAGGGTGGTAAGAGAAGATCATTCGCAGCTGTGGAACCCTGGGCTTTGTGTGCAGTGAAACGCACAGACGATTCCATTCGACTCTCCACACAACCAACGAACCCTTCATTTTACAGGATCAGAGTAGCTAAGTAACTTTTGCAAGTGCGTCGGCTTGGAAAATGTTCAAAGAAAGGTGTGCCCGATTTCTAAGCCCGTCCTATTTCATCATGTCAGTTTCGCCCATCCTAGCCTAATAAGAAGGGTCGCTTCGGCATATGTATCACACACTTAGGTTCCAGAGCCCGTGCCAAGACTTAGAATAAAAGAATTTTAAGTGAGGTGCCTAGGAATCTGCGTGTTTAATACACACCCTAGATGGTTAGTAGGATCAAGTCATTTTGGGGAATCCCTGCAATGTGTCACACCGCCTTGAGAAAAGGCATAAGGTTGGAGAGGAAAGGGGAGGGATGGAAAGAGGTGAAGGAGGTAGTATTGACAGGATTTGACCGATCGCAGGAGAAGTGAAGTCTTCAGTCTCTGACTAGCATTTCTGTCTGAAGTTTTGTCAGTGTAGACCCCCGCCCAGCAACAAAATCCTCCTCTAATCGGGCCAAAAGTAGCGAGTGGCCATTCTGCCACGCTCTCTCGGGTGTGAGCATCCCAGGAGAGTTGTAGCCAGGACACAGCAGCATGCCGGTGTGCCGCTCTGGTCGCATACGTTAGAGATGATTTTCATGACACTCACAGGTAAAAAGAAACGTAAAAGGTTTCTGGGAGAGAAGCCGACCATCACGTTCCTGTTTTCAGAACAGAAAAATCGCCGTCATCGTTCGGTTCATTTAAAAAATAACGATGCTGTATTTAAGGAGAGAGTTTCTCGGAGCAAGAAGTGATGTTAAATGTTTAAAGATTTTAAATCGACAAACTAGGCTACAGTAAATCCTTTTACTTTTGGAACAGCGAGCCATTCTCCTCGAGCTCTTCGGGTCCTGAGTGACTCACCACGTTCAGCATAGATAAATGCCTTCCGTCCTTCAGTGAAGACACTGCCGATGGTAGGCAGAATAATGGTTCCTCAACTATGTCCATACCCTTATCCCTGGGACCTGTGGATATGTTACTTTAAATAGCAAAGAGAACTTAACAAATGTGATTAGGTATTTTGAGACAGGAAGAGAAGCCCAGATTATCCAGGTGGGCCCAATAGAATCACAAGAGTCCTTATAATAGAGGGCAGGTGAGCAAGAATCAAAGAAAGAGACGCAATAATGGAAGCAGAGGTCAGGGTGCTGTGATTGCTAGAATGGGGTCACAGGCTAAGACACGCAGATAGCCTCTAGCAGCTGGAAAAGTAACAGCCATCGATTCTTTCCTAGAGTCTCCAGAGGAATGCAGCTCTGCTGACACCTGTTTTAGCCTAGAGAGACTAATTTTGGGTTTGTCATCTCCAGAACTATAAGGTAATACATTTTGATTGCCGTAAGCCACCCATTTTACGGTAATTTTGTGACAGTAGCAATAGGAAACTCATAACACCGTCATCAGGTGGCTTTCGTGTGTTATTTCCACGATGAGCAGGAAGGCTCTTGTATCCAAGAGGGATCCTTAGCAAAAACCAGCAGGGAGGCAAAACCGAGACCCAAGGTCAAAGTTGACTGTGTCGACCTTGACTTAGAACGCATTTCTGGGTGAAGAAGCCCTAACGTCTTCCTTTGACTCTGAAACCCATGGAGTTTCTGTTCCTTATAACTGCCAGTGACAATGTTCCACCTCACCGTGCCTTCCCTATGGTCATTCACTCTTTTTTTATTCTTTTTCAGACGGGGTCTCTTACTGTCACCCAGGCTGGAGCGCAGTGCTACAGTACCGGTTCACTGCAGCCTCAAACTCCTGGGCTCGAGTGATCCTCCCGCCTCAGCCTCTGGAGTAGTCGGGACCACAGATAGGCACCACCACACCCGGCTAATTAAAACATTTTTTTTTTTTTTTTTTTTTTTTTGTAGAGACGGGACCCTGCTCTATTGCCTAGGCTGGCCTTGAACTCCCGGCCTCAAGCAATCCTCCTGCCTAAGCCTCCCAAAGCACTGGGATCGCAAGCATGAGCCACCACGCCCGGTCCTCTCTTACTTCTCTTAACGCTACCCTGTCAGATATCCCCTAGGCCATTATCCCTCAGATATTGCAGCTTTTAGGGCCAGCTTCGGAGAGTCTTCCCCATGACATTTTTAGTCCATAAATCCTATTCTGAGGAAATTACAGTAACGCTTCCTAAAAATCATGCCACGAAATGGAACGTAGGCCAGGCACGGTGGCTCACACCTGTAATCTCAGCACTTTAGGAGGCCAAGGTGAGCAGATCGCTTGAGCTCAGGAGTTCGAGACCAGCCTGGGCAACGTGGCAAAACCCCATCTCTACAAAAAATACAAAAAAAAAAAAAAATGAGCTGGGCATGGTGGTGAATGCCTGTAGATCCAGCTACTCAGGAGGTTGAGTTGAAAGAATGGCTTGAGCCCCAGAGGCGGAGACCGCAGTTGCAGGAGCCAGTTGACAGAGCGAGAGAAGGTCCAAAAAAAAAAAAAAAAAAGAAAAGAACAAAGAAAGAACAGACCCCAATACCGCATTGTCGCTGAACGTTCCCCCAAAAGGCCAGAAACCCCCTGACTCAGGTCAAGGAGGTGGTGTTTCATTTTATCTCTCTCTATCTCTCTCTCTCTCTCTCTCTCTCTCTCTCTCTCTCTCTCTCTCTCCCCCTCTGTCTCTCTCTTTCTCCCCTAACTTTCATTTCTTGTTCAAGCATACCCGTGCAAGATTGTCACATAGGTACACTTCTGACTGGGGGGTTCAGTGTGCAGATGATTTCATCACCCGGATACTCAGCGCCGTACCCGACAGTTTTCGCGTTTTTTGTGTGTTTTGTCTTTTCCGGAAGCCGTCTCTCCTTCCACCCCTTCTCCCTCAAGTAGGCTCCCGCGTCTCTCGTTCCCCTCGTTCTGTCCATGCAGAAGTCTCATCTATAAGTTCCCACTTCTAGATGAGGGACGCTCCCCTCCGTCCCCACCCCGCACCCCCTCCCCCCACACACCCTCATTCCCGCACCCCCCCCTCCTCAAACGCAAGAAAGGGAGAAAGACAGAAATGAAAGTAAGAAGTGAGCCTCCAAGGCGGTGGAGGCGGGGGATCACAAAGGGTGAGCAAGCGATGGGGGTCGGGAGATATCTTGGCCGAGCTATGAAAAATAGGGGACCCACTTTCCAGCCCCACCACACCCCCTATTCCTCAACCGCAGTCAGCCTCTGGGTGGGGTTGCGCCCGTCAAAGCTTCTGAATGGAGAGAAGCCCAAGGCTATGGAAGGCATCAGCTCCAACTCCAGGAAGGGAATAGGGCTCTGTGCATATGAATGGGGCTCTAGAAGGCGGTGCCGCGGCGCCCAAAGCGATGCGCCTAGCCTCGCCTCGCCTGGCCCAGAGCGAGACTCCGTCTCCAAATAAACAAACAAATAAATAAATAATAAAAAAAATCATCAATAAAAAGAAAGAAAGAGAGAGAGAGAAAGAAAGGAAAGAAAGAAAGAAAAGAAAGAAAGAAAGAAAGAAAGAAAGAAAGAAAGAAAGAAAGAAAGAAAGAAAATAAAGAAAGAGAGAAAGAAAGAGAGAAAGAAAGAAAGAAAGAAAGAAAGAAAGAAAGATAAAGAAAGAATCAGTACAGCGGTCGTGGTCGTGAATCATTCCCCGGAGTCCAGGCGCAGTGGCTCACGCCCGTCACGCCAGCACTTTGAGTCGCCGGATCAGGAAGGTTGCCACAAAATGATGAGACCCCGTCTGTGGAAACACATTCAAAATTGAAGGCCGGGCGTGGCGGCTCACGCCTGCCATCCCAGCACTTCGCGAGGCCGGGGAGGGCGGATCACCTGAGGTCGGGAGTTCGAGACCAGCCTGACCAACACGGAGAAGCCCCGTCTCTACTAAAAATACCAAATCAGCCAGACGTGGTGTCGCATGCCTGCAATCCCAGCTACTCGGGAGGCTGACGCAGGAGGATCGCTTGAACCCGGGAGGCAGAGGTTGCGGTGAGCCAAGATGACGCCATCGCACTGCAGTCTGGGCAACAAGAGCGAAACCCCGTCTGTCTGTCTCGGGAAAAAAACAAAATTAAAAATGATCTGGGCACAGTGGCGCGTGCGTGCGGTCTCAGGGACTGTACTCTGGAGGCTGAGGTGGAAGGATCGGTTGAGCCCAGGAGCGTCCACGCTGCAGTGAGTGAGTTACGATGGCACCACTGCCAGGGTGACAGAGTGAGACGCCGTCTCTCAATCAGTCCATCCATCAGATGACTGGAAGGCGCTCTCTGCGCCTTACTTTCAAAGGGTGTATCTTTAGGCCCAGCAGGCACGGTGCCTCACGCCAGTCATCCCAGCACTGTGGGAGGCCGAGGTGGGAAGAAAGAAGGAAGGGAGCGAGGGAGGAAGGGAGGAAGGAAGAAAGTCAGGAAGGCAGTCAGGCAGGAAAGAAAGAAGAAAGGAGGAAAGAAAGAAAGAAAGAAAGAAAGAAAGAGAGAAGAAAAAAGAAGAAAAGAGAAGGGAAGAAAAGAAAAGAAAAGAAAACGGGGAGGGGGCATATCTCCTTGACCGGTGACTGCCCAGGATACAGTGGGTCACGGCTGACTGAAGCCTCGACCTGTGGGGCCTCAAGTGATCTCCTCCTTATCTCAGCCTCCCGCGTAGCCGCGAGTACAGGCGGGCATCACCCCGCACAACTCATCTTCTAATAATATCATGATTTTACGGTATGGCGACAGAGTCTCGCACCGTCACCCGGGCTGGATGGCCGTGGCACGATGTCAGCTCACCGCAAGCTCGGCCTCCCCGGTTGAAGCCACTCGCCCGCCGCAGTCTCCCGAGTAGTTGTGGTTCCAAGCCTATGCCACCAGGCCTGGCTAATTGTTCTAGATCTCATAGAGATGGGGTTTCGCCACGTCGGCCAGCCCGGTCTTGAACTCCTGGCCACGAGGGATCCACCGGCCTCGGCCTCCCAAAGCGCTGGAATGACAGGCGTGAGCCACCGTGCCCGGCCCAGAGAAGGGGTTTCATCAGCCGACGGGTGGAGGGTGGGGTGGGTTTTACCGAGCCTGCGTACCGTGCAAAGGATAAGTGAGTGTGGTTTGTGAACTAGATGCGGAAATTGTGTGTGTGTGTGTGTGTGTGTGTGTGTGTGTGTGTGAGAGAGAGAGAGAGAGAGAGAGAGAGAGAGAGACCAATCCCACCACGAGGACCCGGAAATGGTGTTTGATTTGGGTCCCCGTCTGGTCACCTGTCTGTCTGTAGATGACTGAGGATTCCACCAGTGAAGGTCAACAAGTATCTACGGGGCTGTTTCTCCCTCTCATGGGTCTCACTCATCTGTGTGGTGGAGAAAGGGAAGAAAGCAGGTTGTGATGGGAAGTCGTCTTCACGCCTGAGGAAGCTGCAGGCAGGCTGACCGGAAGGAGGGCATCGTATGTGCCATTTCCATACCCGGGCCCCCTTCACAAGGCTGGGGCTGCCAGTCCACCCTGTACGTCAACCCACCCCCAAGAACAGCACGGTCCGGGGTGGTCCAGTCTCATCCCATCCGGCCCACCCGGGGAAGTCTCCGCCGGAGGATTCGAAAGCAGCGTCAACACGGTTCCCCTGGGGTCGCCCGGGAAAGGCCAGCCTGGGGAGGGTAGCGGGACGCGATCGTGGGGCGGGCATCCGCCTCAGAGCTCCCCGGAAGGTGGCAGGTAGCCGGTGGGGGACGCCGAGGCAGAGACGTGTGGCAGGAGATAGACCTGGAAGCCGGGGGGAGAAGCGGGGACGTGGGGAGAGGGAAGGAGGCCCTCGGGAGGATTTAGCACCGAGAACCCACTCAGCCAAGCTCCCTCCGTCTTCTCGGGTCCAAGGTCCACCCTGGGAGACGGCAAGAGAAAGGTTCACTCGGCGGTTCTCGTCTTTCTCTTTATTTTTTTCATCCTTTCCATGTTACAAGGGATGCTCATTTCAACAACCAGACGGCGGAGGTGACGGGAGAAACGTCAAGGCCAGGAGTTTGAGACCAGCGTGAGCAACAGAGCAAGACAAGTAGGAGAGCCCAGCTGAAAAAAATGAAAAAGAAGGAGGAGGAGGAGGAGGAGGAGGAGGAGGAGGAGGAGGAGGAGGAGGAGGAGGAGGAGGAGGAGAACATGGGGGGTGGGGGTGGGGGAGGAGAAGGAAAGAAAAGAAAAACGAAAAAAAAAAAAAAAGAGAAGCAACCACCAAGAAAGTTAAAATTCTCCAACGGTCGGAAGTTGAAGACGAGACTGACCAAGATGGAGAGACCCCGCGTGTACCGAAAATAGGAAAATTAGCCGGGCATGATGGCGCATTCCCGTCACCCGGGAAGGCTGAGGCAGGAGAATCAGTCGAACCTAGGAGGCGGAGGTTGCGGTGAGCCGAGATCGCGCCATCGGACTCCACCCTGGGCGACAAGAGTGACACTGCGTCTAAAGAAAAAAAAAAAGAAAAAGAAAGAAAGAAAGAAAGAAAGAAAGAAAGAAAGAAAGAAAGAGAGAGAGAGAGAGAGAGAGAGAGAGAGAGAGAAAGAGAAAGGAAGGAAGGAAGGAAGAAAGAAAGAGAAAGAAAGAGAAAGAAAGAAAGGAAGGAAGGAAGAAGGAAAGAGAAAGAAAGAAAAAGAAAGAAAGAAAGAAAGAAAGAAAGAAAGAAAGAAAGAAAGAAAGAAAGAAAGAAAGAAAAGGCAGATTGGTGAGATTGGTGGGGTGCGTCTCAACGTTTTATTTGTTTGCAGTCGCCGTAGTACAAACGGAAAGAACAGTGGCCGCTAGGTGATGCCCGAAGACAACCGATGCCCGCAAGTGTCAGTCAGCACGGAAGAGAATTTATTTATTTATTTATTTATTTAGAGACAGAGTCTCACTCACTCTGCAGCCTGGGCTGTAGTGCAGTGGCGCGATCTCGGCTCACTGCAGCCTCCGCCTCCCAGGTTCCAGCGATTCTCCCGCCTCAGCCTCCCGAGTAGCTGGCATCACAGGCACCCGCCCCACCCACCGCTCCAGACTCAGTTTTGTATTTTTAGTAGAGACGGGGTTTCGCCGTGTTGGCAAGGCTGGTCTCGAACTCCCAACCTCAGATGATCCACCCGCCTCGGCCTCCCAAAGTGCTGGGATGACAGACGTGAGCCACCACGCCCGGCCTTAACTGTTTCTTTTTAAGTCGAGGAGCTTATCAGGGAACTAGGAGAAGTACAGACGCCACACGTGACAGAGAGAAACGTCTGAAAACGCCCCTCGCATCCAAGTGGGGACCCGGCCTCGACCTCCCGAAATCATACACCGAGTGGGGAAGCCCAGCAAGGCCCGTCTGTCCACATTCCTCTCGGCCCCTCGAAGCACCTAAGCCCGCGCTTCTCACTTTCATGGAAGGGGCAGGGCCCTCCCCGGCACGGGGCGTCTGACAGACTGACAGAGAACGAGACAGACATAGAAAGACAGAGATGGATGGGGAGAGATAGAGAGAAACAGACAGACAGGGAGGGAGAGAGACAGACAGACAGACAGAGAGAGAGAGAGAGAGAGAGAGAGACGCCACATGACAGATAGGACCGGAGCGTACCGTGACTCACAGGTGTCGTCACAGCACTCTGGGAGGCCGACGTGGGAGGATCGCTGGGGCCTAACAGTTTGAGATCACGTCGACATGTGAGAAGACACCTGCAATAATAATAATCACAGAAGTTTAAAAAGAGATTCTATGTGCCCAGAGCGTGGACAACAAAGCGAGAGTACATCCGTACTAAAAAGAAGAGGACTGATAGGCAGGCAGGCAGGCGGGCACGCAGGCAAATATAGAATGAGCCAGGTGCAGTGTCTCACGCCTGTAATAGCAGCAGTGTGGGCGGCCGAGGCAGGCAGGCGGATTGCTTGAGAACAGGAGTTCGAGACCGGCCTGGGCAACCTGATAGAACCCCGAACCCCATCTCGCTCACATACCTACATACACAGCTACCTACCTACCTACCTAC
>NC_072443.2:677500-707500 GCF_028878055.3 Symphalangus syndactylus
CCGGGCCCAAGCCGGGGCGCGCCACCGACCCGGTCCCGAAGGCGCGCGCGCGCGCCGGGGGGGACGCGGACACCGGGCCAAACGGTGGCCGGCGGCGGCGCCCCACGAGGCGGTGCCGGGTTCGGGCCCAGACGGGGCCGCCACCGACGTAAAGCCGGTGCTGAGCCGCTCGGGGAGAGGGGATTCGGCGGGCGGCGGGCGGGGAAGGGGGCGCGCACGCGGAGGGGCGGGGGCCAGGGACCGCGAGGGCGAGAGCCCCCGGGAGCCCGCTGAGGGGCGGCTCGGGGGAGAAACCTCAGGCGCGGCCGGGCCACCAGGAAAACACCGCCACGGGATCCCACCGCCACAGACACGAGGGCGGTCCCGCGGCGCACCGCCTGGGACGCCGGCCGGCCCTCGGCACCCACCCACCGAGACCCGCCTCCTCACGAGACCCGGGGCCCCGGCCACCGGGCCCCCCACCCCGCGAAGCGACCACAGCCACACACCCGACACCAGGGCCGCATCGCCCGGGATTCTCGTCCATCCTCCGACCCGGTCCCGCTCCGGGAGACCGGCGCGCCCCCACCGCGGGACGCTTTCCCGGGGCCAGGCGGCCCGAACCCTTGCCACGCAAACGCGGGCGCCGGCACCGGTCGCGACTCGGCACGGGAGCGGGCGGAGAGCCGGCTCGACAGCGGAGAGGGGTCACGCGCCGGACGGAACGCCGCGCACACCCCACCGCTCGCGGCACAGCCTCCGAACCGCTAGGACGCCGGGCCCGGCCCGGCGGGATCCTCCCCCGACTCGGAAGGGGGAGGCGCGGGCCACAGTAGGCGACGAGCCACGCTCGGCCCCCACCACCGCGGTCGGGGGCCGGCGGAACCCTCGCTCTCCCCCCCCCTCACCCCACCGAGGGGGGAAGCGGAGGAGGGTCCGCCGCGAGCGAGTCGCTACGGCAAGCGCTACCATCACGCACAGAGAGAGGCGGCGGGCCGGGGGATCCGGTACCCCAACGCACGCCTCTCGGATCGCTAGAGAAGGCTTTCTCACCGAGGGCGGGTCACTCTCCCCACCCGCCAGTCGCCCCTCGTCGGGCCCGCGGAGGCGCTCGGGGACGCCCGGGGATGGGAGGGAGGGGCCTGCGGTAGGAGGAAACGCACAGCCGCGTGCGGCAACCTCGAGCGTTCGCGGTCAGGGCGGGGGGGGGGAGAGACCCGGCTGGTGCGCATGCGCGCAACCCCCCGAGGCCCCGCCCCCCTTCCCACCTCCACCGGCCTCCTTCCTTCCGAGGCGAAGCGCCTCCGAAGTCAACCCACACACGGCCGGTCAGAGGCGGGACGGCAGCCCCTCGGCGGCCGGCCGGCGCACGCGTCACCGGCCCGAGAGCCCACCGCGATCGCTCACACGGGCCCCGCGCGCACCCGCCAGGGGGGAAGCACGGGACACGTGCGCTCGCCGGACCACGCGGCGCCCTTCCCCGCGTGGGAGGGGCGCGTCTCACTCCACCGCCTCGACCCCCCGACACCGACGAGCTCCCTCAGGACCCACGCGCGGACGCCGCGGCGGCGACCGGAAGAGGGGGCGCCGGGGGCGGGAAAGACACACCACCGCTCGGCCTCGGGCACCTGAGGGACAACCCGGAGCGCTCCAGGAGCACCGCAAAGGCCCAGGCGGAGCCCACGCTCGCGCGACCCCCAAGAGGGCAGCACGACGGGCCGGCGGGACGGCACCCCACCGCCGCGGAGGGGGGCCGCCCGCGAGTCGACAACCACAGGAGGCGAGAGCGAGGGGTGCCCGCCGCGTCAGAGGACCCCGCCGACCCACGCCGCGTGGCGGAAGGCAGGGACGGGACAGCGAGGTCGGGCCGGGTTCCGCGCCCCTCGCCTTCCCCAGCGCACCACCCGCAGGCGGGGAGGAGAGACGAGGGGCCCCCGCGGGCGGAGCGAGAAGAACGGTCCCATTCGCCACGAACGTCCGCCCCTCGCCCGTCGCGGCTCGGACCCTGCCCGGGAGAGCATGACGCCACCACATCGATCACGAGGAGCCCCCCCCCAAGGAGCGGGAGGCGGCCAGCCGGCCAGCCAGCGAGCCGATCAGCCCGGCCGTTCCCCGCTCTGGGGGGGGGAGGGGCGGCGGACAACCCAGCGGAAACGAGGACGCCTGACACGCGCGGCACGGAGCCAACGGGGTGGGGTTGTCACGGCCGCCCCGGGTGCCCGCAGCGGGGAGCGCACGGGGGCAGGGTAGCCCTCGCCGCCTTCCCCGCCGCCCCCAGGCGGGGGGTCAGAGACCCGGACCCGGGCCGGCACCGGGGGGCGGGAGTCGGGGCGCTCGGATGCACGAGAGAGCAGCAGGCTCACGGGCCCCAGCAGGCGGCTCAAGCAGGAGCAGGGCCGGCTAGCCGGGTCACCGGTAGGCCAGAGCCCCGCACGCATCCAGAGGCCCAACCTCTCCAGCGACAGGTCGCCAGAGGACAGCGTGTCAGCAATAACCCGGTGGCCCAAAATGCCGACTCGCAGTGAGAGATATACCTGCCCCGGGGGCAGGAGGGCGAGTCACCGACACCGCCGCCGGCCCAGGGGACCCACGACACGGACATCTGTCCCCAAAAACGCCACCATCGCAGCCAGACACGGAGCACCCCGGACCCTCTGGTCTACCCCAGGACACACGCGGGAGCAGCCCCGGGCCAGGGACGCCCTCCCGGCCACCCGTGCCACACGCAGGGGCCGGCCCGCATCTCCGGAGCGAGACCCGGAAGCATTTTCGGCCGGCCCCTCGTACGACCGGGACACGCGGGGGACCGAAGGCCGGCCGGGCGTGACCTCTCGGGGCCGCACGCGCGCTCAGGGAGCGCTCCCCGACTCCTCACGGGGACTCGCCAGAAAAGATGACTTGGCAGAGGGACCGCTCCCCGGCACCCGAGGGACGGGGGCAGGACGGTCCCCGGCTCCCCCACGGGGACGCGGAAACAAATTCGACCGCCGCCTCAGACGGCCAGGACGCGCGCGGGCCCGGCAAATGGCGTCCCCAGGCTCCCGGGCCACGCGCGGCCGGTCCCCGCGGGTCGCGGCTCGGGCCTCGGGAGCCGCGGCGTGCTGGTCGACCGGCCCGGGCAGTCCCCACACCCGGCTCGGGCTCAGAAGCGCAGCGACAGCCTCTCCCCCACATAAACCTGCACGCCCGAGCTCTGAGTCACAGGCGACGCGCCACCGCTCTGGCGCCACCGGGCCAGCCCGGCTGACGACCGCGGGCTTTCCGGAGCTCTGCCTCGCTCACAGCAGGGACGGTCCCCTCCTTCGGCAGCTGCCACCGCAGCTCCGGAAGCCCAGAGGACGGTATAAAAGCGGCCGCCAGATGGAGCCCGACAACCGTCGCCAACGTCAGCGAGAGCGATCCGGTCGGCAGGGCGGCCCGTGGACCGCAAAACCGAAACCGTGAGTCGAGAAGCTCTTCCCGGGGCCGAAAACGCAGCCCCTCTCCCCCATCTCCACAGAAACCGTCCCCAAAGCGCGTCTCCGCATCGACCGCGACAGAGTCAGAAGACAACTCACGGCGTCTGGGTGTTTGGAGATGCATCTCGGAGGGAGGGAGGGAGGGAGGGAGGGAGAGAGACAGGACAAACGAGGACTCGGTCGCGGGTCGTTGAGGACACAGGGAGACGCAGAATGCGTAGGCTCTTCGAGAGCCCACACAAAGGCAGACAGAGGAAGAGAAAGAGGGAGGGAGGGAGGCAGGGAGGGAACGCAGAAAAGAGACAGACGGTGAAAGGAAAGGAGGGAGGGAAGGGAGCGGGGAGGGAGGAAGAAAATGGAGAACACAGAGACCATTTAAAAAACGGAGACGAAGAAACAAAACTTCTTAAACATTCCATTTTACAAAGAGAGATAGAAAGGAAAGAAACATGAAAAAAGAGAGAAAGAACGAGGAAAGACACGAAGGCAAGAAGGGAAACACAAACAGAGAGGAAGGACAAAAGAAGCAAAGACAGGGAAGGAAACACACATAAAGCACGAAAGAAAAAAGAACAGAAAGAGGGAAAGGAAGGAAGAAGGAAGAAAAACGTAAGGAAGGAGAGAAAGGAAGAAAGGAAGGAAGAAAAGCATAAAGGAGAGAAAGAGAGCAGGAAAGAACACGGAGACAAACAGTCACAAACACGTTTATCTATTTATAAACGTGCATATATAACATTCTTTATACAGAAACAAATGTATGTGTTTCTATGTAACTGCTTATATATCGATATTTACTTATTTACGTAGAAGCACCCGTATCTGTATAGAACAGGTATGTGTATTTATCGTATACAAATATGTTGACTTACACATCCACGTAAGCATCTGTATATACATAGACCCATCAACACAAGCACTCACGTTTATATATAAAAGTATAAAAACGTCTACATCTGTAAACGTACGTACATACATAGAAATGGAAAAAAAGACCTACCCTACGAGAAGTCAATAGGCCGGCGCGGTGGCTCACGCCCGTCATCCCAGCATTTTGAGAGGCCGAGGTGGGCGCATCACCTGAGGTCGGGAGTTGGAGACCAGCCTGACCGACACGGTGAAACCCCGTCTCTGCTAAAAATACAAAACTTCAGCCAGGCGTGGGGGTGCATCCCTGTAACCCCAGCTACTCAGGAGGCTGAGGCAGGAAAATCGCCGGAACCCGGGAGGCGGATGGTGCGGTGAGACAAGATCACGCCATTGCACTCCAGCCGGTGAAACAAGAGTGAAACTGTCTCAAAAAGACGAAACAGAAGAAAGAAAAAGAAAGGAAGAAAGAAAGAGAGAAAGAAAAAAGAAACAGAGAGAAAGAGTGAAAGAAAGAAAGAAAGAAAGAAAGAGAAAGAGAGAAAGAGAGAAAGAGAGAAAGAGAGAAAGAAAGAAAGAAAGAAAGAAAGAAAGAAAGAAAGAAAAGAAAGAAAGAAAGAGGCTAGGCACGGTGGCTCACGCCGGTAATCCCAGCACTTTGGGAGGCCAAGGCAGGCGGATCACCGGAGGTTGGGAGTCTGAGACCAGCCTGACCAACGTGAAGAAACACCGTCTCTACAAAGAATACAAAATTAGCCGGGCATGGTGGCACACGCCTGTAATCCCAGCTACTAGGGAGGCAGGAGAGTCGCTTGAACCTGCGAGGCAGAGGTTGCGGTGATCCGACATCTCTAGCCTGGGCAACAAGAGTGAAACTCCGTCTCCAAAAAAAAAAAAAAAAAACGAAAAAAATGAAACAAGAAAGAAAGAAGAAAGAGAAAGAAAGAAAGAAAGAAAGAAAGAAAGAAAGAAAGAAAGAAAGAGGCTAGGCACGGTGGCTCACGCCGGTAATCCCAGCACTTTGGGAGGCCAAGGCAGGCGGATCACCTGAGGTTGGGAGTTTGAGACCAGCCTGACCAACGTAAAGAAACACCATCTCTACAAAGAATACAAAATTAGCCGGGCATGGTGGCACATGCCTGTAATCCCAGCTACTAGGGAGGCAGGAGAGTCGCTTGAACCTGGGAGACAGAGGTTGCGGTGAGCCGAGATCTCTAGCCTGGGCAACAAGGGTGAAACTCTGTGTCAAAAAAAATAAAGAAAAAGAAGATGAAAGAAAGAAAGAAAGAAAGAAAGAAAGAAGAAAGAAAGAGAGAGAGAGAGAGAGAGAGAAAGAAAGAAAGAAAGAAAGAAAGAAAGAAAGAAAGAAAGGAAAGAAAGAAGGAAAGAAAGAGAGAGAGAGAGAGAAAGAAAGAAAGAAAGGAAAGAAAGAAGGAAAGAAAGAGAGAGAGAGAGAGAAAGAAAGAAAGAAAGAAAGAAAGAAAGAAAGAAAGGAAAGAAAGAAAGAGAAAGAAAGAAAGAAAGAAAGAAAGAAAGAAAGAAAGAAAGAAAGAAAGAAAGAAAGAAGGAAGGAAGGAAAGAAAGAAAGAAAGAAAGAAAGAAAGAAAGAAAGAAAGAAAGAGAAGGAAAGAGGCCAGGCACGGTGGCTCACACCTGTAATCCCCACACTTTGGGAGGCCGAGGTGCTAGGATCACCTGAGGTCAGGAGTTTGAGTCCAGCCGCAACATGGAGAAACCCCGTCTCTACTAAAACTACAAAATTAGCCGGGCGTGGTGGTGCAGGCCTGTAATCCCAGCTACTCGGGAGGCTGAGGTAGGAGAATCGCTTGAACCTGGGTTGCGGAGGTTGCGGTGAGCCGAGATGGCGCCATTGCACTCCAGCCTGGGCAACGAGAGTGAAACTCCGTCTCCAAAAAAAACTAAAGGAAAAAATGAAACAAGAAATAAAGAAAGAAGAAAGAAAGAACGAAAGAAAGAACGAAAGAAAGAAAGAAAGAAAGAAAGAAAGAAAGAAAGAAAGAAAGAAGAAAAGGCAAGGCAAATCTACCTGCTTTCACTACATCTGGGGAGAATCAGGAAAGTCACCACTAACAAGGCCTAAAGTGGGGCTGCCGTCTGTAAAACCCGAACAGAAGAGTCCACGCGGGTTAAAGACACGAAGAAAGACAAGGAAACAAAGGATCAAAGAGAAGAACCATCTGGCCCAGCCAGGGTCTGTCTCTGAGATTGTCTGGGCAACCAGGGAGTGGGACGGAGGGAGGGCGGTCCTCCGAGACTCCGTCTCAGAAATATAACTCATGATAATAAAAAAAGATTCAGTTACCAAAAAAATCACGCATCATTCGTAACGTGTTTGATGCCTCGAAAGGCGAGAGGCGTATGTGTATGTCACTGTGGGCTCGTTTTCTTTTTTTCCTCTTCTCCCGGAAACTCACTTTTTAATTATTTTGTTTCATTTCATTTTTCTTTTTATTGTTTTGAGACGGAGTCTCGCTCTGTCGGCCAGGCTGGGGTGCAGTGGCGCGATCTCGGCTCACTGCAACCTCCGCCTTCCAGGTTCAAGCGATTCTCCTGCCTCAGCTCGGCCTCCCGAGTAGCCGGGATTACAGACGTACAGCACCGCGCCCGGCTAATTTTGTGTATTTTGAGTAGAGACCGGGTTTCACCATACTGGCCCTGCTGGTCTGACCGCCTCGTGATCCACCGGCCTCGGCCTCCCGAAGTGCTGGGATGACAGGCTTGAGCCACGGCACAGGGCCTATTTATTTATTTTATTCTATTTTATTTTATTTTTATTTTCTTGATGGATTTTTATTTATAGGTTTATTTATTTTATTTTATTTTTCGGAGACGTAGTTTCGCTGTTGTTGCTCAGACCGGAGTGCAATGGCGCGATCTCGGCTCACCGCAACCTCCGCCTCCCGGGTTCAAGCAATTCTCCTGCCTCGGCCTTCCTAGCAGCTGGGATTACAGGCATGTGGCACCACGCCGGGCTAATTTTGTATTTTCAATTGAGACGGGATTTCTCCATGTTTTTCAGGCTTGTCTCCAACTCCCGACCTCAGGTGACGCGCCCAGCTCTGTCTCCCAAAGTGATGGGATTACAGGCATGAGCCGCCGTGCCCGGCCTATTGTATTGTATCGTATTGTATTGTATTGTATTGTATTGTATTGTATTGTATCGTATCGTATCGTACCGTACCGTACCGTACCGTACCGTACCGTACCGTACCGTACCGTACTGTATGGTGTTGACTTATTTTATTTATTTAGTTTTATGTTATTTTCTTTGTTTGTTTGTTTTGGCCTGACCAAACGTCCATCAGACCCAGTCGTCGAAGTGGCGCTTCCCTTGGCAACAAGGGAGGGAGGAAGTTGGAGATGAGGGTGGGGGCGGTGGAGAAGACACAGTTGCCCCAGGCTGTGCGCAGGCGGCCTGAGATTCCTTCCTCTGTGAGGCCTCCCTTTTCAGAGTAACAGTGGCCGCTAGGTGATGCCCGACGTCTACCAATGAGAGTGTCAGCCCGGAATGAATTGGGATCGCCTGGAGGGGGATGGGGGAGGGGGAAGGATGGAGGCCCCCACAGCACAGTGGGTCACCGCGCCCTCCCAGGCGATCCCCACAACTACTCGACCAGGGACTCTGGGGGGAGGCAGCCTGAGCCCCCACCCATCGGATCATCTGGAACTTCCGTCCAGAGACCAGAGACCGACTGGGAATTCTCTCCCTCAAGGTCCAAATCGAAAAGAATCACTGGCACAGACACCGGGACTGAGGCCATTTCTAAAAGACTGGTTTCTGCGTTTTTGGTATATCCGTGTATGTCTGTAACACAAAATTACTTATTTTAAACGATTTTTGTCCTCCTGACGTGTACGGTCCTGTGGTAGACAGACCAGGGGACTCCTCAGCTCAGAGTCCGTGAGGCCAGAAGGTGACGTCCTAAATTTCTATTTAGAATGAATTTAAGCACACCAGCCAAGCACTCTGCCGTGAAACTGTCGGCGGGAAGACAAGCGGGTGGGGGCGGGGGGGAGGTGGGGAAGCCGGGCGCGGTAGGTCCACGCCTGTCATCCCCGCAGTTTTGGGAGGCCAAGGGCAGGTGGATCCCTCGATCCAAGCCTTTGGCAACGTGGCGAAACCTCGTCCCTAAAAAAAAACACAAAAACTAACTGGTTTCATAACTTGGACTCCAAGTTAATAAATAGATAAATAGGCCGGGGGCGGTGGCTCACGCCTGTCATCCCAGCACTTTAGGAGGCCCAGACGGACGGATCACGGGGTCAGGAGATCGAGACCATCGTGGCTACCGCAGTGAAACCCCGTCTCTACTCAAAATACAAAAAGTTAGTCAGGCGCGGTGGCGGGCGCCTGTAGTCCCAGCTACTTGGGAGGCTGGGGCAGAAGGTCGTGAACCCGGGAGGCAGAGCTTGCAGTGAGCCGAGATCGCGCCGCTGCACTCCAGCCTGGGCAACAGAGCGAGAGTCTGTCTCGAAAAGAAACAAACAAACAAACAAATAAATAAATAAATAAATAAATAAATAAATGTCAGTAAATACATGGATTAAAATTGAAAACTAAAAAAAAAAAAAAAAAAATGTAGCCGGCCGGGCGCGATGGCTCACGCCTGTCATCCCAGCAATTTGGGAGGCCGAGGCGGGCAGATCAACTGGGGTCGTCAGTTCGAGACCAGCCTGACCCACATGGAGAAATGCCGTCTCTACTAACAATACAAAATCAGCCGGGTGTGGTGGCCCATGCCTGTAATCCCAGCTACTCAGGAGGCTGAGGCAGGAGAGTCACTTGAACACGGGAGGTGGAGGTTGCGGCGAGCCGAGATGGTGCCATTGCACTCCGGCGTGGGCACCAAGAGTGAAACTCCTTCCCCCGCCCCCCAAAAAATTAAGTGCTGTGTTCTGTTATTTTTGCTTCCTACCCTGAGAAGAACATAATACAGCTGTTGTCTGCCTGCCTGCCTGCCTGCCTGCCTGCCTGCCTGCCTGCCTGCCTGTGACAGGGCCTCACTGTCTTTCGCCCAGACTGGAGTGCAGTGACACCATTCATTATGGCTCACTGGCTGCAGCCTCAACCTGCCCAGGGTTAGGCGATTCCTCAAGGGATCCTACGGCCTCGGCCTCCCAAAGTGCTGGGGTTGCAGGCGTGAGCCACCAGCACCCGGCCCGAGTTAATACGTCTTGTCTCACTACGTCTTAACCACACACCCATGAAGGACTCAAGTCAAGAGAGAGTCGGCAAGAGACTCTCAGCATTCTCTTCCGAAAGCACGTGTGTCCCGAGCTCCTGTGGTTTTAGGTGGCCACGCGTAGAGGAGAGATTTCCAATGTTTCCAGAGCGGTGCGAGCCACAGCCATTCGGGGCATCCGAGCCGGAGATGGGGTTTCTGACAGCGACTTGAGGGCCAGGAAGGGCCAGAATCTGCCAAGGCCCGTGTTCCAGGGTGGGGCCCGATGGAACCCAAGGTAGAGGGAGTCCGCCGTCCGCACAGAGAGAGCCCCAGCCCTAGGCCCCACTGTGCAGACCGAATCAGAAGGAAGAGAGTCCTTCGTCCTACATGCCACATCCCTCCACCGAACTTGGGAGCGGAAACATGGAAACCCCGTGTTTCCAAACGTGAGGTGACTCTCGGTTTACAATGGGTCACAAGGGGCCGGGCTCTCCGGAGTCCGCAGGATAAAGAAGTCATTTCTTGCTCGGCCTCCCCCATCCCCTGGTAACTGTCGCTGGTGACTTTAAATGAGCCGGGGCCGGCAGGCCCAGGAGCCGCTACGGGGGGAGGGGGCGGGGGGGTGTGCCTCAGGCACTGCAGAAAGGAAGTGGGCCTGAGCCCGGAGGATGACGGTGCTGCAGGAACCCGTCCGGGCAGCTATATGGCAAGCACTAAACCGCTATGCTTACCGAGATGCGGTTTTCCTCGCAGAACGCCTTTATGCAGAAGTACACTCAGAGGAAGCCTCGTTTTTACTGGAGACCTGTTCTTACCGCTCAGGAAAGGCCTACAAAGCATATAGACTCTTGAAAGGACACAGTTGTGCTACACCTCAATGCAAATACCTGCTTGCAAAATGTCGTCTTGATCTCAGCAAGCTTGCAGAAGGCGAACGAATCTTATCCGGTGGGGTGTTTAATAAACAGAAAAGCCATGATGATATCGTTACTCATATGTTATTGAGTTTGGTGATTCGGCTTGCTTTACTCTCTCATCGTTGGGACACGTATATCGCAAGACAGATCCGCTTGCCAAAGCATCGGAGTGTTACCCAAAGGGCCTTCGTTTCAAGCCTTTCTTCTGGTATCCCTTTGAATCATTCTGTGAAATAGGTGAAAAGCCGGATCCTGACCAAACGTTTAAATTCACATCTTTACAGAACTTTAGCAACGGTCTGCCCAACCGTTGCACCACACAAGTACCTCGTCATAGTTTATGTCACAGACAGCCTGAGACCCTTCTTACGGAAACACCCCAGGACACAATTGAATTAAACAGATTGAATTGAGAATCTTCCAATTCAAAGTACTCCTTGAATACAGATTCCCCAGTGTCTTCCATTGATTCAGCTGTCATTTCACCTGATACCGTCCCACTGGGAACAGGAACTTCCATATTATCTACGCAGGTTCAAAAGAAGCCAAAAGCTGGTCGAAGTTTATCAGGACGACCAGCAGCTGTTAGTCCATTAACTCCAAGTGTTGGGATTTTGCCATTAGAAACCCCAAGTCCGGGAGATGGATGGATCCTATTTACAAAACTACACTAGTATTAGACACCTCCTGTCACTGACGTGCCATCCACCGGAGCCCCTTCAAAAAAGCCTGTTGCCAGAATCGGCCGAACTGGAGCACAGTCTGTCTTCTCACAGAGTGGACATAGCCGAGAGGTAACTCCAATTCTTGCAAACACACAAAGTTCTGGTCCACAAACAAGGGCATCACCTCAGGTATCGAGCCCCACTGTGGCATCTCCCCTAAATGCACTGCCTCGAAGAAATCCATGACTCTTGACTAGTGACAGCTCCACAACCAAGGAGAATAGGAAAAAAGTTAAAAATGAAGTGTCCACCTGAAATCCCAAACAGAAAAACAAAAAGTAAAACTAACGAAGGAGGAGTAACTCGACCTCACATCGATGGCAGCCTGGAAATGACAAAATTGGACTCTTCCATCATTTCAGAAGGGAAAATATCCGCAATCACACCTCAGATTCAGGCTTTTAATCTACGAAAAGCAGCAGCCGAAGGCTTGATGAGCCTTCTTCGTGAAAGGGGGAAAGGTTATGTAGCTTTGTGTTCTCACCACTGCACACAAGCTGTCGATATTTGGAGCCATCCACCTTCTCCCCACCACGATGCCGGTAGGGTACTGTGCCACATCGGAAGGGCCTATTTTGAGCTTTCAGAGTCCACGCAAGCTGAAAGAATCTTCTCAGAGGTTAGAAGGATGGAGAATTACAGGGTCGAAGGCATGGAGCTCTGCTCCGCAACACTCTGGCATCCTCAAAAAGATGTTGCTCTTTGAGTTCTGTCAAAAGACTTGACAGACGTGGATAAAAATTCGCCAGCCAGAGGCCTGGCGTGCCGCAGGGAACTGTTTCCGCTTGCAACGGGGACACGATATGGCAATTAAATTCTTCCAGAGAGCTATCGAAGTGGATCCAAATCATGCTTAGGCCTCTACTGCATTAGGGCGGGAGTTTGTCTTCACTGTAGAATGGGACAAAGCATTAGCTTGTTTTCGAAATGCTATCAGAGTCCATCCTAGACATTGTAACGCATGGTAAGCGGCAATGAAGTGTAAAGACAAGCTCTTATCGACGGTGCCGGTGCTCGCTGATTTTTCTCGTTAGATAGCTCTTTATTGCCATGAATTTGGTTACAGATACCTAGGGATGGTACATACTGGTCAATAACGTCTAACTGAAATGCTCTCTTACGAAATGTATGTCTTTAACAAACTCTTAAATTAACTCCCGATAATGGAATACCAGATCCTTATACTCAACAGTTGCAGTCTTCTACCAAACTTTTGCAGATACTGTAGTTGTCTTTCGTTTGTGTGTGTGTTTCTTTAGTTTTGTGACTGGATGTGTTACTTTTTCTTTGAACACCGAAATGGTGATGGGGACAAAAAGTGCTTGGGAAATTGGAAAGGAACAGCATAATCCACTTATCGGATAATAGAAAAAAATATTGCAACGATTCACTGGTTGCTGCTTTTTGACAGTGTTCCAGTTGATGGAGTTACTATTAAGAAGTCAGTGTACCCTTTTATTTAGCAGTATCTCCGTTTTACTGTTTTGTACTTGCGTATCAGTAGACACATCGGAAATTACTGCCTAGGTCATATTGTTATCAACCGAATAAGATACGAAAACGTTTGGTCCTACTTCTGCCTCAACACCATACGTGCCGTTGACATTGGTTGTATTTTTCTGGACTGACTTCATAGTTTACACATCAGGTGGCCGGGCGCGGTGGCTCAAGCCTGTCATCCCAGCACTTCGGGAGGCCCAGGCGGGCGGATCACGAGGTCAGGAGATCGAGACCATCCTGGCTAACACGGTGAAACCCCGTCTCTACTAAAAATACAGAAAATTAGCCGGGCGTGTTGGCGGGCGCCTGTAGTCCCAGCTACTCGGGAGGCTGAGGCAGGAGAATGGCGTGAACCCGGGAGGCGGAGCTTGCAGTGAGCCGAGATCGCGCCACTGCACTCCAGCCCGGGCGACAGAGCGAGACTCCGTCTCAAAAAAAAAAAAAAAAAAAAAAGAAAGAAAAGAAAAGAAATAGTTTACACATCAAGAGAAGGCCGGACGTGGTGGCTCACGCCTGCCGCCATCCCGGCACTTTCGGAGGCCGAGGCGGGCGGGTCACAAGGTCAAGAGATCGAGACCATCCTGGCCAACGTGGTGGAACCCTGTCCGTATTAAGAGTATAAAACTTAGGTGGCCGTGGTGGAGGGCGCCTGTAGTCCCAGCTACGCGGGAGGCTGAGGCAGGAGAATCGCTTGAACCCGGGAGGTGGAGGCGGCAGTGAGCCGAGATCACCCCATTGCACTCCAGCCTGGGCGACAGAGCGAGAGGCCGTCTGAAGGAAAAAAAAAAAAATTAAAAAAAAAAAAAAAAAAAAAAAAAAAAACATAAATAAATACCAGGAGAAACTATAATTCTGAAGTCATAACTCTGTGGTAGTTTTTTTTTGTCAGATACGGTTATCTTTGGGGTTAAGTATTACAGCAGTGGAGTTGTATCATTTGATTTGCTTCTAAATCTGAAGCATTCTATTACTAAAACATTTTTTGATTTGTGAATATGTTGTTTAACGGATTCTGTCTCATTTTGCTGTAGTAGTTACATGGCCTGAAAGGTGGCCAAAAACATAGTGCTAGCTATTGCTGACCAACGTAACAATCAACTTGCCGATACCGCCTTCTCTTCCGATAGCTATGTTCTCCGTCATATTTTAAGAACTCAGTTCTTCATGAGACTTGTGTTGTTTTTGATTTTTTTCCCAAGTCCGGGGGATCCTCGTGTTGTTTTCTGTCAATGCGTATTGTCTGTTCAGCTATTTTGCAGGAGTCGCATTCTTAAAAAACTTCACCCTATCAAAAATCGTCTTTAAAGGAGGAATATTCAGATCGGCAAGCTTTTCCTAGGAAGAGTGTAAATGCTGACGTATTTAGGTAGCTCTGAATTCTGAGCCACTATATTTTAACTACAAAATAGGTAGCCTTTCCTTCGTTTTCGCTTTCACTATCATCAGCACGGGGTTTAATACCTTTTCTTCATCTATAACACAACTACAATGATATACGAAGCCACTCAAATACAGCAGATACGTTGCGCTTTCAAAAAAAAAAAAAAAGAAAAAAGAAGTCTTTCTGTGGCACGGCATTAGCTGTGGCTCGAATCTAGAATCTCCAGTAAAAACCAATGAGACAGGGTGAAACCCCGTGCCTACTAAAAATAAAAAAATGAGCCGGGCCTGGTGGCGCTGAGGCAGGAGAATCACTTGAACCCAGGAGGCAGAGGGTGCAGTGAGCCGAGGTCACGCCACTGCACTCCAGCCTGGGCGACAGAGCAAGACTCCATCGCAGAAAGAAACAAACACGCAAAGCCAATGAAGGTGTTTAGCTCAACGTGTCGGGCTCAGGTCTCTTGACAGGATACATCCAGCACCGGGGCGGGGAACGTCGAGGGGTGGGGCGGAATCTATTTTGTGGCCTCAAGGGAGGGTTTGAGAGATAGTCCCGCAAACGGTGATGGCCTAAGGAAGCCCCTCCGCCCAAGAAGCAATATTCATTTCTAGCCTGTAGCCACCCAAGAGGGAGAATCGGGCTCTCTACAGACCCCACAACCCGCACCCCACCCCCCGCCCCGCCCCGCCCCGCCCCGCCCCGCCTCGTGAAATGGGCTCTCGCTCCGCCAGGCCCTATTCACGCCGTGTGGTTTTGTAACCTCCAGCGTGTGTGCGTGGGTTGCGGGGTGTGGTGGGGGTGGCTGTGGACAGAGGAGGGGATAAAGCGACGGTGTCCCGCGGGTGCCCGGGACGTGGGACGTGGGTGGGGTGGCCAGAGCCTAGGGAACTCCTCGCCTGTCAGGACGTCTCCCCCACCCCCCACCCCGGTCCCCTCTCTGACCTACGCTCCACATCTTCGCAGTTCAGTGGGGACCTTGTGGGTGGAAGTCACCGTGCCTCTGGACTTTAGCCGACCAAGGCCGGGCTCCCAGGAGTCTCCCCAGAGTCGGGGCCTTGGGCAGGCTCACAGGGATGCTGACGGTGACGGTCGGTGACCGTGATGTACGTTGGAGGCCTCGGGCCAATGCAGAGGTATCCATTTGACCTCGGTGGGACAGGTCAGCTTTGCGGAGTCCCGTGCGTCCTTCCAGAGACTCATCCAGCGCTAGCAAGCACCGTCCCGAGGATCCCAGCTCCCAGCAGAGGCACTTTTGTTCACACAGAATCCTGGGCAGGAAAGTTCTCAGCAGGCTTAGGCCTCCAGCCAAAAATCCAAAACCACTTCTGGGATTTTTTTTTTCAAAGAGCCAGTGGTTCCACAGGGGGCCGTGGGTAGTTGTGGAAATGGAGAGAAGTGTCTGCAGATACATATTTGAGACAGAACGGACGGGGCTCGGTCACAGGTCACTTAGGACACGGGCAGATGCACATTGAGAAAACCCTCCCAGCATCCTAGGTGAACAGAGGCATGATCTTTCGAGACTGTCGAGGGAGAAGCAACTCCAGATTTTAGGGTTGGATCTTTATTCATATGTAGTATCTATGAGGTATCCAAGTCCAGAAATCAACTCGCCAGTTCTGTACAGCATTCTGTAGGGAGATCAAATCTGGGATGTCTGATGCTAAGAATTCAGGCCTTGGTAATGGATGAGATTAGATGTACTTGAGCTTATTTTGCAAAGAAAGAGAGGGCGGGAGATAGCGAGAGCCAGAGAGCGAGCGAGCGAGCGAGCAAGAGAGAGAGAGAGAGAGAGAGAGAGAGAGAGAGAGAGAGACAGAGAGACAGAGACAGAGATAGAGATAGAGAGAGACAGACAGAGAGAGACAAAGATACACAAAGAGAGAAAGACAGAGAGAGAGATAGAGAAAGACAGAGATGGACAGAGACCGAAAGAAACAGAAAGAAACAGGGAGACAGGAAGGGAGAGAGACAGACAGAGTGAGAGACAGACAGACAGGCAGAGAAAGAGAGTAAGATGGAAGGCAGACACACACAGAGGGAGAGAGAGAGAGAGAGGGAGAGAGACAGACAGAGTGAGAGACAGACAGACAGGATGACTGACAGGCAGAGAAAGAGAGTAAGATGGAAGGCAGACACACACAGAGGGAGAGAGAGAGAGAGAGGGAGAGAGACAGACAGAGTGAGAGACAGACAGACAGGATGACTGACAGGCAGAGAAAGAGAGTAAGATGGAAGGCAGACACACACAGAGGGAGAGAGAGAGAGAGGGAGAGAGACAGAGACAGACAGACAGAGAGAAAGAAAGAGACAGACAGAGAAAAAGAGACAGAGAGAGAGAAAGACAGACAGACAGACAGAGAGAAACAGACAGAAAGAGAGAGACACAGACAGAGAGAGAGAGAGAGAGAGAAACAGACAGACAGGGAGGCAGAGAGAGACAGACAGACAGGCAGAGAAAGACAGTAAGACACAAGACAGACACAGAAAGAGAGAGAGACAGGCAGAGACAGAGAGAGAAACAGATGGGCAGAGAGAGAGAGACAAATAGACAGAGAGGGAGAGAGAGAGGGAGACAGACAGGCAGAGAAAGCGAATAAGACAGAAGACAGACACAGTGAGAGAGAGAGACAGAGACAGAGAGAAAAAAGAGAAAGACGGACAGACAGACAAAGAGACAGACAGAGAAAGACAGAGACGGACAGAGAGAGACAGAGAGAAACAGACAGAAAGAGAGACAGAGAGAGAGAGAGAGGCAGGCAGAGAAAGAGAGTAAGACAGAAGACAGACACAGTGAGAGAGACCGGCAGAGAGAGAGACAGAGAGAAAGATAGAGAGAGACGGACAGACAGAGAAAGGCAGAGACGGACAGAGAGAAACAGAAAGAGAGAGAGACAGAGACAGAGAGAAACAGACAGACAGAGAGAGAGAGAGAGAGAGAGAGAGAGGCAGACCGACAGACAAACAGGCAGAGAGAGGGAGTAAGACGGAAGACAGACACAGTGAGAGAGACAGTCAGAGAGAGAGACAGAGAGAAAGAAAGAGAGAGACAGACAGACAGAGAAAGACAGAGACGGACGGAGAGAAACGGAAAGAGAGAGAGACAGAGACAGAGAGAAACAGACAGGCAGAGAGAGAGAGAAGACAGAGAAAGAGAAAGAGAGAGACAGAGACAGACAGAGACACAGAGAGAAGGGGAAGAAAGGCGTGCTCCAGAAATAATTACACATATTTTATAATGCTTTTGATCCCATAAACTGTGGCCGGGGGTATACTTTGAAAACAACAACAAGAACAACAACAACGACGACGACGACGACGACGACGACAACGACGACGACGACAACTACAACAACAGCAACAGCAACAAGAGCAGCAGCAGCATTCGCTTACGGATTTCTAGAAAATAAGATGTTATGAAGTATAGTCAACATCAACCGGCTCTCACTGCACGTGGAGAGATGCAGAAAAGCGTTAGTTAACAACAGGAGAAAACAGCAGCTGACACGTCTTGGGGAAAATAGACGTCTTCCTGAAAACTGGGGATCGCTACTTCACCTGAAAAGAAAGACATACGAAAAAGGAAAAACACGAACAAAACAAAACAAGCCAACAAACACGGGCCAAGGCACCGTCCCTGGAAATCTTTTTTTCTTTTTTTCGTACTTTAAGTTTTAGGGTACACGTGCACAATGTGCGGGTGTGTTACATATGTATCCATGTGCCATGTTGGTGTGCTGCACCCATTAACTCGTCATTTAGCATTAGGTGTATCTCCTCATGCTATCCGTCCCCCCTCCCCCCACCGTCCCTGGAAATCTTAAGTGAGCAAAGTATTAGTTTTCAGAAAGCGTTTCTATTTCGGGCAAATACTGAGAAGGCCCAGACTAGAGCTGTGACGCCGTTCCCATTGTGAAACTCTGCTGGCCGGAGGGAGGGAGGGAGGGAGGGAGGGGAAACTAAAACATCATGATAAAAGGTGATTGAGACCCAGCCAGGGTGAAGCTTTCCCAGGGAGGGAGGCCTGAGGAGGGGAGCGGGGGGAGAAACCCCACAACTGCAGACCCGCCCGCTTGCCCACGCGGGTCAGGGGCTCCGCCATCGGCGGCCCAAGCTGCCTCTGGGGAAGTGGGACCGTGCCGCCCCCATCTTCAAAAACGGTGGCCACTGAGTGAGGCCTGACGCCCACCGATGCAAATGTCAGCCTGGCAAGCATGAGATCGCCGGCAAGGGGTGGGGGAAGGGGAGAGAAGACCGAGGCACACCGGGGTGGATCCGGAAAGTTTCCAAGCAGGGTGTTGGGAGGCGGGGGGGCAGGGGTTTGGGGGGCAACCCACCTAACTGACTCACTAAATGAACGTAACGGGACGTGGGTAGTGGGGGAGCCGTGGGGGCGACTCGAAAATTAAACTAAAGCCCAAGTCGAAGAGTCTATGCGCACGAAAGAAACCAAAACACAAAGAAAACTAAAGCGCCGATCAAAGAACAATAGGGCCCCCGCCAGGGCGGATGTTCCCTAGGCAACGAGGGAGAGAGGGAGGGGCCTCCGGAAGGGAGAGAGAGAAACCAGTTGCCCCAGGCTCGGTGAAGTCGGCGAGACCTCCCTCCGCGTCACGTCGACTTCCCATAACAGTGGCCGCTAGGTGATGCCCGAAGACAACCGATGCCCGCAAGTGTCAGTCAGCACGGAAGAGAATTTATGTATTTATTTATTTATTATTTATTTATTTATTTATTTATTTATTTATTTATTTATTTAGAGACAGAGTCTCACTCACTCTGCAGCCTGGGCTGTAGTGCAATGGCGCGATCTCGGCTCACTGCAGCCTCCGCCTCCCAGGTTCCAGCGATTCTCCCGCCTCAGCCTCCCGAGTAGCTGGCATCACAGGCACCCGCCCCACCCACCGCTCCAGACTCAGTTTTGTATTTTTAGTAGAGACGGGGTTTCGCCGTGTTGGCAAGGCTGGTCTCGAACTCCCAACCTCAGATGATCCACCCGCCTCGGCCTCCCAAAGTGCTGGGATGACAGACGTGAGCCACCACGCCCGGCCTTAACTGTTTCTTTTTAAGTCGAGGAGCTTATCAGGGAACTAGGAGAAGTACAGACGCCACACGTGACAGAGAGAAACGTCTGAAAACGCCCCTCGCATCCAAGTGGGGACCCGGCCTCGACCTCCCGAAATCATACACCGAGTGGGGAAGCCCAGCAAGGCCCGTCTGTCCACATTCCTCTCGGCCCCTCGAAGCACCTAAGCCCGCGCTTCTCACTTTCATGGAAGGGGCAGGGCCCTCCCCGGCACGGGGCGTCTGACAGACTGACAGAGAACGAGACAGACATAGAAAGACAGAGATGGATGGGGAGAGATAGAGAGAAACAGACAGAAAGAGAGAGAGAAACAGACAGACAGGGAGGGAGAGAGACAGACAGACAGACAGACAGAGAGAGAGAGAGAGAGAGAGAGAGAGACGCAGAGAAAGAGAGTAAGACAGAAGATAGGCACACGGAGAGAGACAGAAGGACAGAGAAAAAAGAGAGACAGACAGACAGAGAAAGAGACATACAGAGAAAGACAGTGACGGACAGACAGAGAAAGAGATAAACAGACAGAAAGAGAGAGACACAGAGAGGGAGAGGGAGAGAGAATCAGAAAGGGAGGGAGAGAGAGAGACAGATGGACAGGCAGAGAAGAGCCAGAGAGAGACAGACAGATGGACAGGCAGAGAAGGAGAGTAAGACAGAAGAGAGACACAGTGAGAGAGACAGGCCGAGAGAGAGAGAGACAGAGAGAAAGAAAGAGAGAGACAGACAGAGAAAGACAGAGATGGACAGAGAGAAACAGACAGAAAGAGAGAGAGACACACAGAGAGAGAGCGAGAGAGAGAGAGAGAGAGAGAGAAACAGAAAGGGAGGGAGAGGGACAGACAGACAGGCCGAGAAGGAGAGACAGACAGAAGATAGGCACAGAGAGACACAGAAAAAGAAAGAGAGAGGCAGATAGAGAAAGAGACAGACAGAGAAAAACAGAGAGAGACGGAGAGAAACAGACAGAAAGAGAGAGAGAGAGAAACAGACAGGAAGGGAGAGAGAGAGACAGACAGACAGACAGGCAGAGAAAGAGAATAAGACAGAAGACGGACACAGTGAGACAGGCGGGGAGAGAGAGAGAGAGAGAGAGAGACAGAGAAAGAGACAGACAGAGAAAGACAGAGACAGACAGAGAGAGAAAGGGAGAAACAGACAGAAGAGAGAGAGAGAGACAGAGAGAGAGAAATAGAACGGGAGGGAGGGAGAGAGAGAGAGAGAGAGAGAGAGAGAGAGAGAGAGAGAGAGACAGACAGACAGAGAAGGAGAGTAAGACAGAAGACAGCCACAGTGAGAGAGGCAGGCAGAGAGAGAGAGAGAGAGAGAGAGAGAGAGACAGAGAGAAAGAAAGAGAGAGACAGACAGAGAAAGACAGAGATGGACAGAGAGAGACAGAGAGAAACCGAGAGAAAGAGAGAGACAGACAGAGAAAGAGACAGACTGGCAGAGAGAGAGAGTCAGACAGAAGATAGGCAGAGAGAGAGAGAGACAGAGAGACACGGAAAGAGAAAGAGAGGGGCAGACAGACAGAGAAAGAGACAGAAACAGACAGAAAGAGAGAGAGAGACACAGACAGGCAGGGAGAGAGAGACACAGACAGACAGGCAGAGAAAGAGAGTAAGACAAGACAGATACGGTGAGACAGGCAGAGAGAGAGAGAGAGAGAGAGAGGCAGAGACAGAGAGAAAGAAAGAGACAGACAGGCAGACAGACAGAGAAAGAGACAGAGAGAGAAAGAGAGGAACAGAGAGAGACAAGAGAGAAACAGATAGAAAGAGAGAAGGTCGTAGCCTAGGAGTGATACGGTGCCTTTTGTTTCATTTTCTCTTTCTTTTCTTTGCTTTTTTTCTTTCTTTCACTTATTTATTAATTTATTTGGAGACCGAGTCTCACTCTGCCGCCCAGGCTGTAGTGCAGTGGCGCGATCTTGGGTCACCTCAACCTCCGCCTGCCAGGTTCAGGCCATTCTTCCGCCTCGGCCTCCCGAGCAGCTGGGAGTACAGGCGCCTGCCCCACCGCGCCCGACTCCGGTTTCGTATTTTCACTAGAGACGGGGTTTCACCACGTTGGCCAGGCTGGTCTCGAACTCCTGACCTCGGGATGACAGACGTGAGCCACTGCGTTCAGTGTACAGTGCCATTTCTTAGAAATCACTCACGGGAACACATAGTTATAGGTCATGTGTAGAGATGTTTTTAATGTATTTGTGTGTGTGTGTATGTATGTATGTATGTATGTACGTATGTATGTATGTATGTATTTATTTATTTATTTATTACGCGGGGAGGTGGGGGGACGGAGTTTCGCTCTTGCTGCCCAGGCTAGAGTGCAATGGCATAGGGGACACAAGGAGTCAACCTACGGCAGAGAGGACAGACACATCATTCAGAGCGTAAGGGCCTCAGCGAAAGGTGGCAGGGCCCGCGCTTTTAAAGGCTGAGATCCCGGCGGCGCAGGCCTGTCGTCCCAGCACTTTGGGAGGCCCAGGAGGGCGGATCACTTGAGGCCAGGAGTTCGATACCAGGGTGGCCGACAAGAAGAAACCCCGTCCCTACTAAAAATAGAAAAATGAGCCAGCTGTGGTGGTGCGTGCCTGTCATCCCAGCTACCGAAGAAGAATCACTGGAACCAGGGAAGCAGAGCCTCTCCTGTCAGTGGCTGACTACCCAGGGTGTGGGGGAGCGAATACTGGGGTAGTTCGGGAAGGCAGAGGCAGCTCTAAAAGCATAGAAAAGGATGCTTAACTCATTTTAAATATATTTTTAATGGACAAATAATAACGGCGTACACGTATGAGGTATATCGTGATAGTTCGATCTACGTATACATTGTAGAAAGACTCAATCAAGCTAAGCAACATATTCATCACCTCACCAACTTATGACCTTTTTGGGGGGAGAAGATTACAAATCTATTCTTTTAGCAATTTTGAAGTCTATAGCACATTATGATTATTATTAACTGTGGACGCAACTCATTTTCTTGCTTCCTATCCTATGGGCTACTGGAAATTGTATCAGTCCTTCAGTTTTCTACCCGTATGTCCCATAGTATCGGGGCTTTCTTGCAGCATTTCTAGGATATCTGTGGAGACAAAGTACAGTTGAAGGTAGAATGTGTTTTCTCTGCATTTGCTCTGACCTCCCAGAAACCTGTTCCATGACCACTCAAGATTAGGTGTTCAAGCCTGAAGTATTTGTTAGAGAAGGCATTTCACAACGCCTGGCATATCGATCAAAGCCACGTGTGTTCCTACAGCAGACACCGTTGAGGTGGGAGAAGCAGAAGTCCCTATTCCCAAGGAGAGAGACAGCATGGGCCCACGACTACCAGCTGGCTGAGCAACATAGAGTGGTTCCTCTTTAAAGGCTCGTGTGTAACCCGAGGTTTAAGGACAACCTGTATTCACGGGGTGTCAGTCTGGGGATTCTGTGGAAGGTTTTACGGAAAGCGATATGACGTGAACTTTGAAGAACAGTGTGGCAGGCGAACAGGTAAAAAACACGGTGGACAAAGTTGTAAAGTTGTCGCCCGTAGAGTAGGAGGAAAATGACCCGGTCGAGCAGAGACTGCCCGCAAGGGAGCAACGGTTGGGGAAGGGGACAGGATCGTAGGTAAAATAGGGAGGCAGATAAGGATATCTAGTCTGAAGACCTTAGGAAAGGAAAATCACAGAGGACTAGAAAAAGCCTAAATCCCCACGACGGTGTACAAGGTCTCGCACGATGAAGCCCACCGTTTTCTCGTGAATGAGAGGAAGCTCTGAAAAGCCTGTGTCATCACAGGATGCAGTTGACAACCGGACAAAGAGGGAAGGTCCTGGCAGAGGACTTAGACGAGTGTTTCCGGTTGTCTTTCTGTGAGACATTTGCAGAGTCAGTCAGCATCCCTCAGCTGTGAAAACTATAATATGACAGGTATGATACTCTAGGGAGAGACACGAAGGGTGGTAAGAGAAGATCATTCGCAGCTGTGGAACCCTGGGCTTTGTGTGCAGTGAAACGCACAGACGATTCCATTCGACTCTCCACACAACCAACGAACCCTTCATTTTACAGGATCAGAGTAGCTAAGTAACTTTTGCAAGTGCGTCGGCTTGGAAAATGTTCAAAGAAAGGTGTGCCCGATTTCTAAGCCCGTCCTATTTCATCATGTCAGTTTCGCCCATCCTAGCCTAATAAGAAGGGTCGCTTCGGCATATGTATCACACACTTAGGTTCCAGAGCCCGTGCCAAGACTTAGAATAAAAGAATTTTAAGTGAGGTGCCTAGGAATCTGCGTGTTTAATACACACCCTAGATGGTTAGTAGGATCAAGTCATTTTGGGGAATCCCTGCAATGTGTCACACCGCCTTGAGAAAAGGCATAAGGTTGGAGAGGAAAGGGGAGGGATGGAAAGAGGTGAAGGAGGTAGTATTGACAGGATTTGACCGATCGCAGGAGAAGTGAAGTCTTCAGTCTCTGACTAGCATTTCTGTCTGAAGTTTTGTCAGTGTAGACCCCCGCCCAGCAACAAAATCCTCCTCTAATCGGGCCAAAAGTAGCGAGTGGCCATTCTGCCACGCTCTCTCGGGTGTGAGCATCCCAGGAGAGTTGTAGCCAGGACACAGCAGCATGCCGGTGTGCCGCTCTGGTCGCATACGTTAGAGATGATTTTCATGACACTCACAGGTAAAAAGAAACGTAAAAGGTTTCTGGGAGAGAAGCCGACCATCACGTTCCTGTTTTCAGAACAGAAAAATCGCCGTCATCGTTCGGTTCATTTAAAAAATAACGATGCTGTATTTAAGGAGAGAGTTTCTCGGAGCAAGAAGTGATGTTAAATGTTTAAAGATTTTAAATCGACAAACTAGGCTACAGTAAATCCTTTTACTTTTGGAACAGCGAGCCATTCTCCTCGAGCTCTTCGGGTCCTGAGTGACTCACCACGTTCAGCATAGATAAATGCCTTCCGTCCTTCAGTGAAGACACTGCCGATGGTAGGCAGAATAATGGTTCCTCAACTATGTCCATACCCTTATCCCTGGGACCTGTGGATATGTTACTTTAAATAGCAAAGAGAACTTAACAAATGTGATTAGGTATTTTGAGACAGGAAGAGAAGCCCAGATTATCCAGGTGGGCCCAATAGAATCACAAGAGTCCTTATAATAGAGGGCAGGTGAGCAAGAATCAAAGAAAGAGACGCAATAATGGAAGCAGAGGTCAGGGTGCTGTGATTGCTAGAATGGGGTCACAGGCTAAGACACGCAGATAGCCTCTAGCAGCTGGAAAAGTAACAGCCATCGATTCTTTCCTAGAGTCTCCAGAGGAATGCAGCTCTGCTGACACCTGTTTTAGCCTAGAGAGACTAATTTTGGGTTTGTCATCTCCAGAACTATAAGGTAATACATTTTGATTGCCGTAAGCCACCCATTTTACGGTAATTTTGTGACAGTAGCAATAGGAAACTCATAACACCGTCATCAGGTGGCTTTCGTGTGTTATTTCCACGATGAGCAGGAAGGCTCTTGTATCCAAGAGGGATCCTTAGCAAAAACCAGCAGGGAGGCAAAACCGAGACCCAAGGTCAAAGTTGACTGTGTCGACCTTGACTTAGAACGCATTTCTGGGTGAAGAAGCCCTAACGTCTTCCTTTGACTCTGAAACCCATGGAGTTTCTGTTCCTTATAACTGCCAGTGACAATGTTCCACCTCACCGTGCCTTCCCTATGGTCATTCACTCTTTTTTTATTCTTTTTCAGACGGGGTCTCTTACTGTCACCCAGGCTGGAGCGCAGTGCTACAGTACCGGTTCACTGCAGCCTCAAACTCCTGGGCTCGAGTGATCCTCCCGCCTCAGCCTCTGGAGTAGTCGGGACCACAGATAGGCACCACCACACCCGGCTAATTAAAACATTTTTTTTTTTTTTTTTTTTTTTTTGTAGAGACGGGACCCTGCTCTATTGCCTAGGCTGGCCTTGAACTCCCGGCCTCAAGCAATCCTCCTGCCTAAGCCTCCCAAAGCACTGGGATCGCAAGCATGAGCCACCACGCCCGGTCCTCTCTTACTTCTCTTAACGCTACCCTGTCAGATATCCCCTAGGCCATTATCCCTCAGATATTGCAGCTTTTAGGGCCAGCTTCGGAGAGTCTTCCCCATGACATTTTTAGTCCATAAATCCTATTCTGAGGAAATTACAGTAACGCTTCCTAAAAATCATGCCACGAAATGGAACGTAGGCCAGGCACGGTGGCTCACACCTGTAATCTCAGCACTTTAGGAGGCCAAGGTGAGCAGATCGCTTGAGCTCAGGAGTTCGAGACCAGCCTGGGCAACGTGGCAAAACCCCATCTCTACAAAAAATACAAAAAAAAAAAAAAATGAGCTGGGCACGGTGGTGAATGCCTGTAGATCCAGCTACTCAGGAGGTTGAGTTGAAAGAATGGCTTGAGCCCCAGAGGCGGAGACCGCAGTTGCAGGAGCCAGTTGACAGAGCGAGAGAAGGTCCAAAAAAAAAAAAAAAAAAGAAAAGAACAAAGAAAGAACAGACCCCAATACCGCATTGTCGCTGAACGTTCCCCCAAAAGGCCAGAAACCCCCTGACTCAGGTCAAGGAGGTGGTGTTTCATTTTATCTCTCTCTATCTCTCTCTCTCTCTCTCTCTCTCTCTCTCTCTCTCTCTCTCTCCCCCTCTGTCTCTCTCTTTCTCCCCTAACTTTCATTTCTTGTTCAAGCATACCCGTGCAAGATTGTCACATAGGTACACTTCTGACTGGGGGGTTCAGTGTGCAGATGATTTCATCACCCGGATACTCAGCGCCGTACCCGACAGTTTTCGCGTTTTTTGTGTGTTTTGTCTTTTCCGGAAGCCGTCTCTCCTTCCACCCCTTCTCCCTCAAGTAGGCTCCCGCGTCTCTCGTTCCCCTCGTTCTGTCCATGCAGAAGTCTCATCTATAAGTTCCCACTTCTAGATGAGGGACGCTCCCCTCCGTCCCCACCCCGCACCCCCTCCCCCCACACACCCTCATTCCCGCACCCCCCCCTCCTCAAACGCAAGAAAGGGAGAAAGACAGAAATGAAAGTAAGAAGTGAGCCTCCAAGGCGGTGGAGGCGGGGGATCACAAAGGGTGAGCAAGCGATGGGGGTCGGGAGATATCTTGGCCGAGCTATGAAAAATAGGGGACCCACTTTCCAGCCCCACCACACCCCCTATTCCTCAACCGCAGTCAGCCTCTGGGTGGGGTTGCGCCCGTCAAAGCTTCTGAATGGAGAGAAGCCCAAGGCTATGGAAGGCATCAGCTCCAACTCCAGGAAGGGAATAGGGCTCTGTGCATATGAATGGGGCTCTAGAAGGCGGTGCCGCGGCGCCCAAAGCGATGCGCCTAGCCTCGCCTCGCCTGGCCCAGAGCGAGACTCCGTCTCCAAATAAACAAACAAATAAATAAATAATAAAAAAAATCATCAATAAAAAGAAAGAAAGAGAGAGAGAGAAAGAAAGGAAAGAAAGAAAGAAAAGAAAGAAAGAAAGAAAGAAAGAAAGAAAGAAAGAAAATGAAGAAAGAGAGAAAGAAAGAGAGAAAGAAAGAAAGAAGAAAGAAAGAAAGAAAGAAAGAAAGAAAGAAAGAAAGAAATAAAGAAAGAAAGAAAGAAAGAAAGATAAAGAAAGAATCAGTACAGCGGTCGTGGTCGTGAATCATTCCCCGGAGTCCAGGCGCAGTGGCTCACGCCCGTCACGCCAGCACTTTGAGTCGCCGGATCAGGAAGGTTGCCACAAAATGATGAGACCCCGTCTGTGGAAACACATTCAAAATTGAAGGCCGGGCGTGGCGGCTCACGCCTGCCATCCCAGCACTTCGCGAGGCCGGGGAGGGCGGATCACCTGAGGTCGGGAGTTCGAGACCAGCCTGACCAACACGGAGAAGCCCCGTCTCTACTAAAAATACCAAATCAGCCAGACGTGGTGTCGCATGCCTGCAATCCCAGCTACTCGGGAGGCTGACGCAGGAGGATCGCTTGAACCCGGGAGGCAGAGGTTGCGGTGAGCCAAGATGACGCCATCGCACTGCAGTCTGGGCAACAAGAGCGAAACCCCGTCTGTCTGTCTCGGGAAAAAAACAAAATTAAAAATGATCTGGGCACAGTGGCGCGTGCGTGCGGTCTCAGGGACTGTACTCTGGAGGCTGAGGTGGAAGGATCGGTTGAGCCCAGGAGCGTCCACGCTGCAGTGAGTGAGTTACGATGGCACCACTGCCAGGGTGACAGAGTGAGACGCCGTCTCTCAATCAGTCCATCCATCAGATGACTGGAAGGCGCTCTCTGCGCCTTACTTTCAAAGGGTGTATCTTTAGGCCCAGCAGGCACGGTGCCTCACGCCAGTCATCCCAGCACTGTGGGAGGCCGAGGTGGGAAGAAAGAAGGAAGGGAGCGAGGGAGGAAGGGAGGAAGGAAGAAAGTCAGGAAGGCAGTCAGGCAGGAAAGAAAGAAGAAAGGAGGAAAGAAAGAAAGAAAGAAAGAAAGAAAGAAAGAAAGAAAGAGAGAAGAAAAAAGAAGAAAAGAGAAGGGAAGAAAAGAAAAGAAAAGAAAACGGGGAGGGGGCATATCTCCTTGACCGGTGACTGCCCAGGATACAGTGGGTCACGGCTGACTGAAGCCTCGACCTGTGGGGCCTCAAGTGATCTCCTCCTTATCTCAGCCTCCCGCGTAGCCGCGAGTACAGGCGGGCATCACCCCGCACAACTCATCTTCTAATAATATCATGATTTTACGGTATGGCGACAGAGTCTCGCACCGTCACCCGGGCTGGATGGCCGTGGCACGATGTCAGCTCACCGCAAGCTCGGCCTCCCCGGTTGAAGCCACTGGCCCGCCGCAGTCTCCCGAGTAGTTGTGGTTCCAAGCCTATGCCACCAGGCCTGGCTAATTGTTCTAGATCTCATAGAGATGGGGTTTCGCCACGTCGGCCAGCCCGGTCTTGAACTCCTGGCCACGAGGGATCCACCCGCCTCGGCCTCCCAAAGCGCTGGAATGACAGGCGTGAGCCACCGTGCCCGGCCCAGAGAAGGGGTTTCATCAGCCGACGGGTGGAGGGTGGGGTGGGTTTTACCGAGCCTGCGTACCGTGCAAAGGATAAGTGAGTGTGGTTTGTGAACTAGATGCGGAAATTGTGTGTGTGTGTGTGTGTGTGTGTGTGTGTGTGTGTGTGTGTGAGAGAGAGAGAGAGAGAGAGAGAGAGAGAGAGACCAATCCCACCACGAGGACCCGGAAATGGTGTTTGATTTGGGTCCCCGTCTGGTCACCTGTCTGTCTGTAGATGACTGAGGATTCCACCAGTGAAGGTCAACAAGTATCTACGGGGCTGTTTCTCCCTCTCATGGGTCTCACTCATCTGTGTGGTGGAGAAAGGGAAGAAAGCAGGTTGTGATGGGAAGTCGTCTTCACGCCTGAGGAAGCTGCAGGCAGGCTGACCGGAAGGAGGGCATCGTATGTGCCATTTCCATACCCGGGCCCCCTTCACAAGGCTGGGGCTGCCAGTCCACCCTGTACGTCAACCCACCCCCAAGAACAGCACGGTCCGGGGTGGTCCAGTCTCATCCCATCCGGCCCACCCGGGGAAGTCTCCGCCGGAGGATTCGAAAGCAGCGTCAACACGGTTCCCCTGGGGTCGCCCGGGAAAGGCCAGCCTGGGGAGGGTAGCGGGACGCGATCGTGGGGCGGGCATCCGCCTCAGAGCTCCCCGGAAGGTGGCAGGTAGCCGGTGGGGGACGCCGAGGCAGAGACGTGTGGCAGGAGATAGACCTGGAAGCCGGGGGGAGAAGCGGGGACGTGGGGAGAGGGAAGGAGGCCCTCGGGAGGATTTAGCACCGAGAACCCACTCAGCCAAGCTCCCTCCGTCTTCTCGGGTCCAAGGTCCACCCTGGGAGACGGCAAGAGAAAGGTTCACTCGGCCGTTCTCGTCTTTCTCTTTATTTTTTTCATCCTTTCCATGTTACAAGGGATGCTCATTTCAACAACCAGACGGCGGAGGTGACGGGAGAAACGTCAAGGCCAGGAGTTTGAGACCAGCGTGAGCAACAGAGCAAGACAAGTAGGAGAGCCCAGCTGAAAAAAATGAAAAAGAAGGAGGAGGAGGAGGAGGAGGAGGAGGAGGAGGAGGAGGAGGAGGAGGAGGAGGAGGAGGAGAACATGGGGGGTGGGGGTGGGGGAGGAGAAGGAAAGAAAAGAAAAACGAAAAAAAAAAAAAAAGAGAAGCAACCACCAAGAAAGTTAAAATTCTCCAACGGTCGGAAGTTGAAGACGAGACTGACCAAGATGGAGAGACCCCGCGTGTACCGAAAATAGGAAAATTAGCCGGGCATGATGGCGCATTCCCGTCACCCGGGAAGGCTGAGGCAGGAGAATCAGTCGAACCTAGGAGGCGGAGGTTGCGGTGAGCCGAGATCGCGCCATCGGACTCCACCCTGGGCGACAAGAGTGACACTGCGTCTAAAGAAAAAAAAAAAGAAAAAGAAAGAAAGAAAGAAAGAAAGAAAGAAAGAAAGAAAGAAAGAGAGAGAGAGAGAGAGAGAGAGAGAGAGAGAGAAAGAGAAAGGAAGGAAGGAAGGAAGAAAGAAAGAGAAAGAAAGAGAAAGAAAGAAAGGAAGGAAGGAAGAAGGAAAGAGAAAGAAAGAAAAAGAAAGAAAGAAAGAAAGAAAGAAAGAAAGAAAGAAAGAAAGAAAGAAAAGGCAGATTGGTGAGATTGGTGGGGTGCGTCTCAACGTTTTATTTGTTTGCAGTCGCCGTAGTACAAACGGAAAGAACAGTGGCCGCTAGGTGATGCCCGAAGACAACCGATGCCCGCAAGTGTCAGTCAGCATGGAAGAGAATTTATTTATTTATTTATTTATTTAGAGACAGAGTCTCACTCACTCTGCAGCCTGGGCTGTAG
>NC_072443.2:722500-752500 GCF_028878055.3 Symphalangus syndactylus
GGGGCACGTGCGCTCGCCGGACCACGCGGCGCCCTTCCCCGCGTGGGAGGGGCGCGTCTCACTCCACCGCCTCGACCCCCCGACACCGACGAGCTCCCTCAGGACCCACGCGCGGACGCCGCGGCGGCGACCGGAAGAGGGGGCGCCGGGGGCGGGAAAGACACACCACCGCTCGGCCTCGGGCACCTGAGGGACAACCCGGAGCGCTCCAGGAGCACCGCAAAGGCCCAGGCGGAGCCCACGCTCGCGCGACCCCCAAGAGGGCAGCACGACGGGCCGGCGGGACGGCACCCCACCGCCGCGGAGGGGGGCCGCCCGCGAGTCGACAACCACAGGAGGCGAGAGCGAGGGGTGCCCGCCGCGTCAGAGGACCCCGCCGACCCACGCCGCGTGGCGGAAGGCAGGGACGGGACAGCGAGGTCGGGCCGGGTTCCGCGCCCCTCGCCTTCCCCAGCGCACCACCCGCAGGCGGGGAGGAGAGACGAGGGGCCCCCGCGGGCGGAGCGAGAAGAACGGTCCCATTCGCCACGAATGTCCGCCCCTCGCCCGTCGCGGCTCGGACCCTGCCCGGGAGAGCATGACGCCACCACATCGATCACGAGGAGCCCCCCCCCAAGGAGCGGGAGGCGGCCAGCCGGCCAGCCAGCGAGCCGATCAGCCCGGCCGTTCCCCGCTCTGGGGGGGGGGGGGGGAGGGGCGGCGGACAACCCAGCGGAAACGAGGACGCCTGACACGCGCGGCACGGAGCCAACGGGGTGGGGTTGTCACGGCCGCCCCGGGTGCCCGCAGCGGGGAGCGCACGGGGGCAGGGTAGCCCTCGCCGCCTTCCCCGCCGCCCCCAGGCGGGGGGTCAGAGACCCGGACCCGGGCCGGCACCGGGGGGCGGGAGTCGGGGCGCTCGTATGCACGAGAGAGCAGCAGGCTCACGGGCCCCAGCAGGCGGCTCAAGCAGGAGCAGGGCCGGCTAGCCGGGTCACCGGTAGGCCAGAGCCCCGCACGCATCCAGAGGCCCAACCTCTCCAGCGACAGGTCGCCAGAGGACAGCGTGTCAGCAATAACCCGGTGGCCCAAAATGCCGACTCGCAGTGAGAGATATACCTGCCCCGGGGGCAGGAGGGCGAGTCACCGACACCGCCGCCGGCCCAGGGGACCCACGACACGGACATCTGTCCCCAAAAACGCCACCATCGCAGCCAGACACGGAGCACCCCGGACCCTCTGGTCTACCCCAGGACACACGCGGGAGCAGCCCCGGGCCAGGGACGCCCTCCCGGCCACCCGTGCCACACGCAGGGGCCGGCCCGCATCTCCGGAGCGAGACCCGGAAGCATTTTCGGCCGGCCCCTCGTACGACCGGGACACGCGGGGGACCGAAGGCCGGCCGGGCGTGACCTCTCGGGGCCGCACGCGCGCTCAGGGAGCGCTCCCCGACTCCTCACGGGGACTCGCCAGAAAAGATGACTTGGCAGAGGGACCGCTCCCCGGCACCCGAGGGACGGGGGCAGGACGGTCCCCGGCTCCCCCACGGGGACGCGGAAACAAATTCGACCGCCGCCTCAGACGGCCAGGACGCGCGCGGGCCCGGCAAATGGCGTCCCCAGGCTCCCGGGCCACGCGCGGCCGGTCCCCGCGGGTCGCGGCTCGGGCCTCGGGAGCCGCGGCGTGCTGGTCGACCGGCCCGGGCAGTCCCCACACCCGGCTCGGGCTCAGAAGCGCAGCGACAGCCTCTCCCCCACATAAACCTGCACGCCCGAGCTCTGAGTCACAGGCGACGCGCCACCGCTCTGGCGCCACCGGGCCAGCCCGGCTGACGACCGCGGGCTTTCCGGAGCTCTGCCTCGCTCACAGCAGGGACGGTCCCCTCCTTCGGCAGCTGCCACCGCAGCTCCGGAAGCCCAGAGGACGGTATAAAAGCGGCCGCCAGATGGAGCCCGACAACCGTCGCCAACGTCAGCGAGAGCGATCCGGTCGGCAGGGCGGCCCGTGGACCGCAAAACCGAAACCGTGAGTCGAGAAGCTCTTCCCGGGGCCGAAAACGCAGCCCCTCTCCCCCATCTCCACAGAAACCGTCCCCAAAGCGCGTCTCCGCATCGACCGCGACAGAGTCAGAAGACAACTCACGGCGTCTGGGTGTTTGGAGATGCATCTCGGAGGGAGGGAGGGAGGGAGGGAGGGAGGGAGGGAGAGAGACAGGACAAACGAGGACTCGGTCGCGGGTCGTTGAGGACACAGGGAGACGCAGAATGCGTAGGCTCTTCGAGAGCCCACACAAAGGCAGACAGAGGAAGAGAAAGAGGGAGGGAGGGAGGCAGGGGGGGAAGGAGGAAGGGAGGCAGGGAGGGAACGCAGAAAAGAGACAGACGGTGAAAGGAAAGGAGGGAGGGAAGGGAGCGGGGAGGGAGGAAGAAAATGGAGAACACAGAGACCATTTAAAAAACGGAGACGAAGAAACAAAACTTCTTAAACATTCCATTTTACAAAGAGAGATAGAAAGGAAAGAAACATGAAAAAAGAGAGAAAGAACGAGGAAAGACACGAAGGCAAGAAGGGAAACACAAACAGAGAGGAAGGACAAAAGAAGCAAAGACAGGGAAGGAAACACACAGAAAGCACGAAAGAAAAAAGAACAGAAAGAGGGAAAGGAAGGAAGAAGGAAGAAAAACGTAAGGAAGGAGAGAAAGGAAGAAAGGAAGGAAGAAAAGCATAAAGGAGAGAAAGAGAGCAGGAAAGAACACGGAGACAAACAGTCACAAACACGTTTATCTATTTATAAACGTGCATATATAACATTCTTTATACAGAAACAAATGTATGTGTTTCTATGTAACTGCTTATATATCGATATTTACTTATTTACGTAGAAGCACCCGTATCTGTGTAGAATAGGTATATGTATTTATCGTATACAAATATGTTGACTTACACATCCACGTAAGCATCTGTATATACATAGACCCATCAACACAAGCACTCACGTTTATATATAAAAGTATAAAAACGTCTACATCTGTAAACGTACGTACATACATAGAAATGGAAAAAAAGACCTACCCTACGAGAAGTCAATAGGCCGGCGCGGTGGCTCACGCCCGTCATCCCAGCATTTTGAGAGGCCGAGGTGGGCGCATCACCTGAGGTCGGGAGTTGGAGACCAGCCTGACCGACACGGTGAAACCCCGTCTCTGCTAAAAATACAAAACTTCAGCCAGGCGTGGGGGTGCATCCCTGTAACCCCAGCTACTCAGGAGGCTGAGGCAGGAAAATCGCCGGAACCCGGGAGGCGGATGGTGCGGTGAGACAAGATCACGCCATTGCACTCCAGCCGGTGAAACAAGAGTGAAACTGTCTCAAAAAGACGAAACAGAAGAAAGAAAAAGAAAGGAAGAAAGAAAGAGAGAAAGAAAAAAGAAACAGAGAGAAAGAGTGAAAGAAAGAAAGAAAGAGAAAGAAAGAAAGAGAAAGAGAGAAAGAGAGAAAGAAAGAAAGAAAGAAAGAAAGAAAGAAAGAAAGAGGCTAGGCACGGTGGCTCACGCCGGTAATCCCAGCACTTTGGGAGGCCAAGGCAGGCGGATCACCGGAGGTTGGGAGTCTGAGACCAGCCTGACCAACGTGAAGAAACACCGTCTCTACAAAGAATACAAAATTAGCCGGGCATGGTGGCACACGCCTGTAATCCCAGCTACTAGGGAGGCAGGAGAGTCGCTTGAACCTGCGAGGCAGAGGTTGCGGTGATCCGACATCTCTAGCCTGGGCAACAAGAGTGAAACTCTGTCTCAAAAAAAAAAAAGAAAGAAAAAGAAGATAGAAAGAAAGAAAAGGAAAGAAAGAAAGAAAGAAAGAAAGAAAGAAAGAGAAAGAAAGAGACCAGGCGCGGTGGCTCACAACTGTAATCCCAGCACTCTGGGAGGCCGAGGTGGGAGGATCACCTGAGGTCAGGAGTTTGAGTCCAGCCGCAACATGGAGAAACGCCGTCTCTACTAAAACTACAAAATTAGCCGGGCGTGGTGGCGCAGGCCTGTAATCCCAGCTACTCGGGGGGCTGAGGTAGGAGAATCGCTTGAACCTGGGAGGCGGAGGTTGCGGTGAGCCGAGATCGCGCCACTGCACTCCAGCCTGGGCAACGAGAGCGAAACTCCGTCTCCAAAAAAAAAAAAAAAAAAAAAGGAAAAAAATGAAACAAGAAAGAAAGAAGAAAGAAGAAAGAAGAAAGAAAGAAAGAGAAAGGAAAAAGAAACAGAAACAGTGAAAGAAAGAAAGAAAAAGAAAGGAAAGAGAGAGAGAGAAAGAAGAAAGAAAGAAAGAAAGAAAGAAAGAAAGAAAGAAAGGAAAGAAAGAAAGAAAGAAAGAAAGAAAGAAAGAAAGAAAGAAAGAGGCTAGGCACGGTGGCTCACGCCGGTAATCCCAGCACTTTGGGAGGCCAAGGCAGGCGGATCACCGGAGGTTGGGAGTCTGAGACCAGCCTGACCAACGTGAAGAAACACCGTCTCTACAAAGAATACAAAATTAGCCGGGCATGGTGGCACACGCCTGTAATCCCAGCTACTAGGGAGGCAGGAGAGTCGCTTGAACCTGCGAGGCAGAGGTTGCGGTGATCCGACATCTCTAGCCTGGGCAACAAGAGTGAAACTCCGTCTCCAAAAAAAAAAAAAAAAAAAGGAAAAAAATGAAACAAGAAAGAAAGAAGAAAGAAGAAAGAAAGAAAGAGAAAGGAAAAAGAAACAGAAACAGTGAAAGAAAGAAAGAAAAAGAAAGGAAAGAGAGAGAAAGAAAGAAGAAAGAAAGAAAGAAAGAAAGAAAGAAAGAAAGAAAGAAAGAAAGAAGAAAGAAAGAAAGAAAGAAAGAAAGAAAGAAAGAAAGAAAGAAAGAAAGAGAGGCTAGGCACGGTGGCTCACGCCGGTAATCCCAGCACTTTGGGAGGCCAAGGCAGGCGGATCACCGGAGGTTGGGAGTCTGAGACCAGCCTGACCAACGTGAAGAAACACCGTCTCTACAAAGAATACAAAATTAGCCGGGCATGGTGGCACACGCCTGTAATCCCAGCTACTAGGGAGGCAGGAGAGTCGCTTGAACCTGCGAGGCAGAGGTTGCGGTGATCCGACATCTCTAGCCTGGGCAACAAGAGTGAAACTCCGTCTCCAAAAAAAAAAAAAAAAAACGAAAAAAATGAAACAAGAAAGAAAGAAGAAAGAGAAAGAAAGAAAGAAAGAAAGAAAGAAAGAAAGAAAGAAAGAAAGAAAGAGGCTAGGCACGGTGGCTCACGCCGGTAATCCCAGCACTTTGGGAGGCCAAGGCAGGCGGATCACCTGAGGTTGGGAGTTTGAGACCAGCCTGACCAACGTAAAGAAACACCATCTCTACAAAGAATACAAAATTAGCCGGGCATGGTGGCACATGCCTGTAATCCCAGCTACTAGGGAGGCAGGAGAGTCGCTTGAACCTGGGAGACAGAGGTTGCGGTGAGCCGAGATCTCTAGCCTGGGCAACAAGGGTGAAACTCTGTGTCAAAAAAAATAAAGAAAAAGAAGATGAAAGAAAGAAAGAAAGAAAGAAAGAAAGAAAGAAGAAAGAAAGAGAGAGAGAGAGAGAGAGAAAGAAAGAAAGAAAGAAAGAAAGAAAGAAAGAAAGAAAGGAAAGAAAGAAGGAAAGAAAGAGAGAGAGAGAGAGAAAGAAAGAAAGAAAGGAAAGAAAGAAGGAAAGAAAGAGAGAGAGAGAGAAAGAAAGAAAGAAAGAAAGAAAGGAAAGAAAGAAGAAAGAATGAAAGAAAGAAAGAAAGAAAGAAAGGAAGAAAGAAAGAAGGAAAGAAAGAAAGAAAGAAAGAAAGAAAGAAAGAAAGAAAGAGAAGGAAAGAGGCCAGGCACGGTGGCTCACACCTGTAATCCCCACACTTTGGGAGGCCGAGGTGCTAGGATCACCTGAGGTCAGGAGTTTGAGTCCAGCCGCAACATGGAGAAACCCCGTCTCTACTAAAACTACAAAATTAGCCGGGCGTGGTGGTGCAGGCCTGTAATCCCAGCTACTCGGGAGGCTGAGGTAGGAGAATCGCTTGAACCTGGGTTGCGGAGGTTGCGGTGAGCCGAGATGGCGCCATTGCACTCCAGCCTGGGCAACGAGAGTGAAACTCCGTCTCCAAAAAAAACTAAAGGAAAAAATGAAACAAGAAATAAAGAAAGAAGAAAGAAAGAACGAAAGAAAGAACGAAAGAAAGAAAGAAAGAAAGAAAGAAAGAAAGAAAGAAAGAAGAAAAGGCAAGGCAAATCTACCTGCTTTCACTACATCTGGGGAGAATCAGGAAAGTCACCACTAACAAGGCCTAAAGTGGGGCTGCCGTCTGTAAAACCCGAACAGAAGAGTCCACGCGGGTTAAAGACACGAAGAAAGACAAGGAAACAAAGGATCAAAGAGAAGAACCATCTGGCCCAGCCAGGGTCTGTCTCTGAGATTGTCTGGGCAACCAGGGAGTGGGACGGAGGGAGGGCGGTCCTCCGAGACTCCGTCTCAGAAATATAACTCATGATAATAAAAAAAGATTCAGTTACCAAAAAACTCACGCATCATTCGTAACGTGTTTGATGCCTCGAAAGGCGAGAGGCGTATGTGTATGTCACTGTGGGCTCGTTTTCTTTTTTTCCTCTTCTCCCGGAAACTCACTTTTTAATTATTTTGTTTCATTTCATTTTTCTTTTTATTGTTTTGAGACGGAGTCTCGCTCTGTCGGCCAGGCTGGGGTGCAGTGGCGCGATCTCGGCTCACTGCAACCTCCGCCTTCCAGGTTCAAGCGATTCTCCTGCCTCAGCTCGGCCTCCCGAGTAGCCGGGATTACAGACGTACAGCACCGCGCCCGGCTAATTTTGTGTATTTTGAGTAGAGACCGGGTTTCACCATACTGGCCCTGCTGGTCTGACCGCCTCGTGATCCACCGGCCTCGGCCTCCCGAAGTGCTGGGATGACAGGCTTGAGCCACGGCACAGGGCCTATTTATTTATTTTATTCTATTTTATTTTATTTTTATTTTCTTGATGGATTTTTATTTATGGGTTTATTTATTTTATTTTATTTTTCGGAGACGTAGTTTCGCTGTTGTTGCTCAGACCGGAGTGCAATGGCGCGATCTCGGCTCACCGCAACCTCCGCCTCCCGGGTTCAAGCAATTCTCCTGCCTCGGCCTTCCTAGCAGCTGGGATTACAGGCATGTGGCACCACGCCGGGCTAATTTTGTATTTTCAATTGAGACGGGATTTCTCCATGTTTTTCAGGCTTGTCTCCAACTCCCGACCTCAGGTGACGCGCCCAGCTCTGTCTCCCAAAGTGATGGGATTACAGGCATGAGCCGCCGTGCCCGGCCTATTGTATTGTATCGTATTGTATCGTATTGTATCGTATTGTATTGTATCGTATTGTATCGTATCGTATCGTATCGTACCGTACCGTACCGTACCGTACCGTACCGTACCGTACCGTACCGTACCGTACTGTATGGTGTTGACTTATTTTATTTATTTAGTTTTATGTTATTTTCTTTGTTTGTTTGTTTTGGCCTGACCAAACGTCCATCAGACCCAGTCGTCGAAGTGGCGCTTCCCTTGGCAACAAGGGAGGGAGGAAGTTGGAGATGAGGGTGGGGGCGGTGGAGAAGACACAGTTGCCCCAGGCTGTGCGCAGGCGGCCTGAGATTCCTTCCTCTGTGAGGCCTCCCTTTTCAGAGTAACAGTGGCCGCTAGGTGATGCCCGACGTCTACCAATGAGAGTGTCAGCCCGGAATGAATTGGGATCGCCTGGAGGGGGATGGGGGAGGGGGAAGGATGGAGGCCCCCACAGCACAGTGGGTCACCGCGCCCTCCCAGGCGATCCCCACAACTACTCGACCAGGGACTCTGGGGGGAGGCAGCCTGAGCCCCCACCCATCGGATCATCTGGAACTTCCGTGCAGAGACCAGAGACCGACTGGGAATTCTCTCCCTCAAGGTCCAAATCGAAAAGAATCACTGGCACAGACACCGGGACTGAGGCCATTTCTAAAAGACTGGTTTCTGCGTTTTTGGTATATCCGTGTATGTCTGTAACACAAAATTACTTATTTTAAACGATTTTTGTCCTCCTGACGTGTACGGTCCTGTGGTAGACAGACCAGGGGACTCCTCAGCTCAGAGTCCGTGAGGCCAGAAGGTGACGTCCTAAATTTCTATTTAGAATGAATTTAAGCACACCAGCCAAGCACTCTGCCGTGAAACTGTCGGCGGGAAGACAAGCGGGTGGGGGCGGGGGGGAGGTGGGGAAGCCGGGCGCGGTAGGTCCACGCCTGTCATCCCCGCAGTTTTGGGAGGCCAAGGGCAGGTGGATCCCTCGATCCAAGCCTTTGGCAACGTGGCGAAACCTCGTCCCTAAAAAAAAACACAAAAACTAACTGGTTTCATAACTTGGACTCCAAGTTAATAAATAGATAAATAGGCCGGGGGCGGTGGCTCACGCCTGTCATCCCAGCACTTTAGGAGGCCCAGACGGACGGATCACGGGGTCAGGAGATCGAGACCATCGTGGCTACCGCAGTGAAACCCCGTCTCTACTCAAAATACAAAAAGTTAGTCAGGCGCGGCGGCGGGCGCCTGTAGTCCCAGCTACTTGGGAGGCTGGGGCAGAAGGTCGTGAACCCGGGAGGCAGAGCTTGCAGTGAGCCGAGATCGCGCCGCTGCACTCCAGCCTGGGCAACAGAGCGAGAGTCTGTCTCGAAAAGAAACAAACAAACAAACAAATAAATAAATAAATAAATAAATAAATAAATGTCAGTAAATACATGGATTAAAATTGAAAACTAAAAAAAAAAAAAAAAAAAATGTAGCCGGCCGGGCGCGATGGCTCACGCCTGTCATCCCAGCAATTTGGGAGGCCGAGGCGGGCAGATCAACTGGGGTCGCCAGTTCGAGACCAGCCTGACCCACATGGAGAAATGCCGTCTCTACTAACAATACAAAATCAGCCGGGTGTGGTGGCCCATGCCTGTAATCCCAGCTACTCAGGAGGCTGAGGCAGGAGAGTCACTTGAACACGGGAGGTGGAGGTTGCGGCGAGCCGAGATGGTGCCATTGCACTCCGGCGTGGGCACCAAGAGTGAAACTCCTTCCCCCGCCCCCCAAAAAATTAAGTGCTGTGTTCTGTTATTTTTGCTTCCTACCCTGAGAAGAACATAATACAGCTGTTGTCTGCCTGCCTGCCTGCCTGCCTGCCTGCCTGTGACAGGGCCTCACTGTCTTTCGCCCAGACTGGAGTGCAGTGACACCATTCATTATGGCTCACTGGCTGCAGCCTCAACCTGCCCAGGGTTAGGCGATTCCTCAAGGGATCCTACGGCCTCGGCCTCCCAAAGTGCTGGGGTTGCAGGCGTGAGCCACCAGCACCCGGCCCGAGTTAATACGTCTTGTCTCACTACGTCTTAACCACACACCCATGAAGGACTCAAGTCAAGAGAGAGTCGGCAAGAGACTCTCAGCATTCTCTTCCGAAAGCACGTGTGTCCCGAGCTCCTGTGGTTTTAGGTGGCCACGCGTAGAGGAGAGATTTCCAATGTTTCCAGAGCGGTGCGAGCCACAGCCATTCGGGGCATCCGAGCCGGAGATGGGGTTTCTGACAGCGACTTGAGGGCCAGGAAGGGCCAGAATCTGCCAAGGCCCGTGTTCCAGGGTGGGGCCCGATGGAACCCAAGGTAGAGGGAGTCCGCCGTCCGCACAGAGAGAGCCCCAGCCCTAGGCCCCACTGTGCAGACCGAATCAGAAGGAAGAGAGTCCTTCGTCCTACATGCCACATCCCTCCACCGAACTTGGGAGCGGAAACATGGAAACCCCGTGTTTCCAAACGTGAGGTGACTCTCGGTTTACAATGGGTCACAAGGGGCCGGGCTCTCCGGAGTCCGCAGGATAAAGAAGTCATTTCTTGCTCGGCCTCCCCCATCCCCTGGTAACTGTCGCTGGTGACTTTAAATGAGCCGGGGCCGGCAGGCCCAGGAGCCGCTACGGGGGGAGGGGGCGGGGGGGTGTGCCTCAGGCACTGCAGAAAGGAAGTGGGCCTGAGCCCGGAGGATGACGGTGCTGCAGGAACCCGTCCGGGCAGCTATATGGCAAGCACTAAACCGCTATGCTTACCGAGATGCGGTTTTCCTCGCAGAACGCCTTTATGCAGAAGTACACTCAGAGGAAGCCTCGTTTTTACTGGAGACCTGTTCTTACCGCTCAGGAAAGGCCTACAAAGCATATAGACTCTTGAAAGGACACAGTTGTGCTACACCTCAATGCAAATACCTGCTTGCAAAATGTCGTCTTGATCTCAGCAAGCTTGCAGAAGGCGAACGAATCTTATCCGGTGGGGTGTTTAATAAACAGAAAAGCCATGATGATATCGTTACTCATATGTTATTGAGTTTGGTGATTCGGCTTGCTTTACTCTCTCATCGTTGGGACACGTATATCGCAAGACAGATCCGCTTGCCAAAGCATCGGAGTGTTACCCAAAGGGCCTTCGTTTCAAGCCTTTCTTCTGGTATCCCTTTGAATCATTCTGTGAAATAGGTGAAAAGCCGGATCCTGACCAAACGTTTAAATTCACATCTTTACAGAACTTTAGCAACGGTCTGCCCAACCGTTGCACCACACAAGTACCTCGTCATAGTTTATGTCACAGACAGCCTGAGACCCTTCTTACGGAAACACCCCAGGACACAATTGAATTAAACAGATTGAATTGAGAATCTTCCAATTCAAAGTACTCCTTGAATACAGATTCCCCAGTGTCTTCCATTGATTCAGCTGTCATTTCACCTGATACCGTCCCACTGGGAACAGGAACTTCCATATTATCTACGCAGGTTCAAAAGAAGCCAAAAGCTGGTCGAAGTTTATCAGGACGACCAGCAGCTGTTAGTCCATTAACTCCAAGTGTTGGGATTTTGCCATTAGAAACCCCAAGTCCGGGAGATGGATGGATCCTATTTACAAAACTACACTAGTATTAGACACCTCCTGTCACTGACGTGCCATCCACCGGAGCCCCTTCAAAAAAGCCTGTTGCCAGAATCGGCCGAACTGGAGCACAGTCTGTCTTCTCACAGAGTGGACATAGCCGAGAGGTAACTCCAATTCTTGCAAAAACACAAAGTTCTGGTCCACAAACAAGGGCATCACCTCAGGTATCGAGCCCCACTGTGGCATCTCCCCTAAATGCACTGCCTCGAAGAAATCCATGACTCTTGACTAGTGACAGCTCCACAACCAAGGAGAATAGGAAAAAAGTTAAAAATGAAGTGTCCACCTGAAATCCCAAACAGAAAAACAAAAAGTAAAACTAACGAAGGAGGAGTAACTCGACCTCACATCGATGGCAGCCTGGAAATGACAAAATTGGACTCTTCCATCATTTCAGAAGGGAAAATATCCGCAATCACACCTCAGATTCAGGCTTTTAATCTACGAAAAGCAGCAGCCGAAGGCTTGATGAGCCTTCTTCGTGAAAGGGGGAAAGGTTATGTAGCTTTGTGTTCTCACCACTGCACACAAGCTGTCGATATTTGGAGCCATCCACCTTCTCCCCACCACGATGCCGGTAGGGTACTGTGCCACATCGGAAGGGCCTATTTTGAGCTTTCAGAGTCCACGCAAGCTGAAAGAATCTTCTCAGAGGTTAGAAGGATGGAGAATTACAGGGTCGAAGGCATGGAGCTCTGCTCCGCAACACTCTGGCATCCTCAAAAAGATGTTGCTCTTTGAGTTCTGTCAAAAGACTTGACAGACGTGGATAAAAATTCGCCAGCCAGAGGCCTGGCGTGCCGCAGGGAACTGTTTCCGCTTGCAACGGGGACACGATATGGCAATTAAATTCTTCCAGAGAGCTATCGAAGTGGATCCAAATCATGCTTAGGCCTCTACTGCATTAGGGCGGGAGTTTGTCTTCACTGTAGAATGGGACAAAGCATTAGCTTGTTTTCGAAATGCTATCAGAGTCCATCCTAGACATTGTAACGCATGGTAAGCGGCAATGAAGTGTAAAGACAAGCTCTTATCGACGGTGCCGGTGCTCGCTGATTTTTCTCGTTAGATAGCTCTTTATTGCCATGAATTTGGTTACAGATACCTAGGGATGGTACATACTGGTCAATAACGTCTAACTGAAATGCTCTCTTACGAAATGTATGTCTTTAACAAACTCTTAAATTAACTCCCGATAATGGAATACCAGATCCTTATACTCAACAGTTGCAGTCTTCTACCAAACTTTTGCAGATACTGTAGTTGTCTTTCGTTTGTGTGTGTGTTTCTTTAGTTTTGTGACTGGATGTGTTACTTTTTCTTTGAACACCGAAATGGTGATGGGGACAAAAAGTGCTTGGGAAATTGGAAAGGAACAGCATAATCCACTTATCGGATAATAGAAAAAAATATTGCAACGATTCACTGGTTGCTGCTTTTTGACAGTGTTCCAGTTGATGGAGTTACTATTAAGAAGTCAGTGTACCCTTTTATTTAGCAGTATCTCCGTTTTACTGTTTTGTACTTGCGTATCAGTAGACACATCGGAAATTACTGCCTAGGTCATATTGTTATCAACCGAATAAGATACGAAAACGTTTGGTCCTACTTCTGCCTCAACACCATACGTGCCGTTGACATTGGTTGTATTTTTCTGGACCGACTTCATAGTTTACACATCAGGTGGCCGGGCGCGGTGGCTCAAGCCTGTCATCCCAGCACTTCGGGAGGCCCAGGCGGGCGGATCACGAGGTCAGGAGATCGAGACCATCCTGGCTAACCCGGTGAAACCCCGTCTCTACTAAAAATACAGAAAATTAGCCGGGCGTGTTGGCGGGCGCCTGTAGTCCCAGCTACTCGGGAGGCTGAGGCAGGAGAATGGCGTGAACCCGGGAGGCGGAGCTTGCAGTGAGCCGAGATCGCGCCACTGCACTCCAGCCCGGGCGACAGAGCGAGACTCCGTCTCAAAAAAAAAAAAAAAAAAAAAAGAAAGAAAAGAAAAGAAATAGTTTACACATCAAGAGAAGGCCGGACGTGGTGGCTCACGCCTGCCGCCATCCCGGCACTTTCGGAGGCCGAGGCGGGCGGGTCACAAGGTCAAGAGATCGAGACCATCCTGGCCAACGTGGTGGAACCCTGTCCGTATTAAGAGTATAAAACTTAGGTGGCCGTGGTGGAGGGCGCCTGTAGTCCCAGCTACGCGGGAGGCTGAGGCAGGAGAATCGCTTGAACCCGGGAGGTGGAGGCGGCAGTGAGCCGAGATCACCCCATTGCACTCCAGCCTGGGCGACAGAGCGAGAGGCCGTCTGAAGGAAAAAAAAAAAAATTAAAAAAAAAAAAAAAAACATAAATAAATACCAGGAGAAACTATAATTCTGAAGTCATAACTCTGTGGTAGTTTTTTTTTGTCAGATACGGTTATCTTTGGGGTTAAGTATTACAGCAGTGGAGTTGTATCATTTGATTTGCTTCTAAATCTGAAGCATTCTATTACTAAAACATTTTTTGATTTGTGAATATGTTGTTTAACGGATTCTGTCTCATTTTGCTGTAGTAGTTACATGGCCTGAAAGGTGGCCAAAAACATAGTGCTAGCTATTGCTGACCAACGTAACAATCAACTTGCCGATACCGCCTTCTCTTCCGATAGCTATGTTCTCCGTCATATTTTAAGAACTCAGTTCTTCATGAGACTTGTGTTGTTTTTGATTTTTTTCCCAAGTCCGGGGGATCCTCGTGTTGTTTTCTGTCAATGCGTATTGTCTGTTCAGCTATTTTGCAGGAGTCGCATTCTTAAAAAACTTCACCCTATCAAAAATCGTCTTTAAAGGAGGAATATTCAGATCGGCAAGCTTTTCCTAGGAAGAGTGTAAATGCTGACGTATTTAGGTAGCTCTGAATTCTGAGCCACTATATTTTAACTACAAAATAGGTAGCCTTTCCTTCGTTTTCGCTTTCACTATCATCAGCACGGGGTTTAATACCTTTTCTTCATCTATAACACAACTACAATGATATACGAAGCCACTCAAATACAGCAGATACGTTGCGCTTTCAAAAAAAAAAAAAAAAGAAAAAAGAAGTCTTTCTGTGGCACGGCATTAGCTGTGGCTCGAATCTAGAATCTCCAGTAAAAACCAATGAGACAGGGTGAAACCCCGTGCCTACTAAAAATAAAAAAATGAGCCGGGCCTGGTGGCGCTGAGGCAGGAGAATCACTTGAACCCAGGAGGCAGAGGGTGCAGTGAGCCGAGGTCACGCCACTGCACTCCAGCCTGGGCGACAGAGCAAGACTCCATCTCAGAAAGAAACAAACACGCAAAGCCAATGAAGGTGTTTAGCTCAACGTGTCGGGCTCAGGTCTCTTGACAGGATACATCCAGCACCGGGGCGGGGAACGTCGAGGGGTGGGGCGGAATCTATTTTGTGGCCTCAAGGGAGGGTTTGAGAGATAGTCCCGCAAACGGTGATGGCCTAAGGAAGCCCCTCCGCCCAAGAAGCAATATTCATTTCTAGCCTGTAGCCACCCAAGAGGGAGAATCGGGCTCTCTACAGACCCCACAACCCGCACCCCACCCCCCGCCCCGCCCCGCCCCGCCCCGCCCCGCCTCGTGAAATGGGCTCTCGCTCCGCCAGGCCCTATTCACGCCGTGTGGTTTTGTAACCTCCAGCGTGTGTGCGTGGGTTGCGGGGTGTGGTGGGGGTGGCTGTGGACAGAGGAGGGGATAAAGCGGCGGTGTCCCGCGGGTGCCCGGGACGTGGGACGTGGGTGGGGTGGCCAGAGCCTAGGGAACTCCTCGCCTGTCAGGACGTCTCCCCCACCCCCCACCCCGGTCCCCTCTCTGACCTACGCTCCACATCTTCGCAGTTCAGTGGGGACCTTGTGGGTGGAAGTCACCGTGCCTCTGGACTTTAGCCGACCAAGGCCGGGCTCCCAGGAGTCTCCCCAGAGTCGGGGCCTTGGGCAGGCTCACAGGGATGCTGACGGTGACGGTCGGTGACCGTGATGTACGTTGGAGGCCTCGGGCCAATGCAGAGGTATCCATTTGACCTCGGTGGGACAGGTCAGCTTTGCGGAGTCCCGTGCGTCCTTCCAGAGACTCATCCAGCGCTAGCAAGCACCGTCCCGAGGATCCCAGCTCCCAGCAGAGGCACTTTTGTTCACACAGAATCCTGGGCAGGAAAGTTCTCAGCAGGCTTAGGCCTCCAGCCAAAAACCCAAAACCACTTCTGGGATTTTTTTTTTCAAAGAGCCAGTGGTTCCACAGGGGGCCGTGGGTAGTTGTGGAAATGGAGAGAAGTGTCTGCAGATACATATTTGAGACAGAACGGACGGGGCTCGGTCACAGGTCACTTAGGACACGGGCAGATGCACATTGAGAAAACCCTCCCAGCATCCTAGGTGAACAGAGGCATGATCTTTCGAGACTGTCGAGGGAGAAGCAACTCCAGATTTTAGGGTTGGATCTTTATTCATATGTAGTATCTATGAGGTATCCAAGTCCAGAAATCAACTCGCCAGTTCTGTACAGCATTCTGTAGGGAGATCAAATCTGGGATGTCTGATGCTAAGAATTCAGGCCTTGGTAATGGATGAGATTAGATGTACTTGAGCTTATTTTGCAAAGAAAGAGAGGGCGGGAGATAGCGAGAGCCAGAGAGCGAGCGAGCGAGCGAGCAAGAGAGAGAGAGAGAGAGAGAGAGAGAGAGAGAGAGACAGAGAGACAGAGACAGAGATAGAGATAGAGAGAGACAGACAGAGAGAGACAAAGATACACAAAGAGAGAAAGACAGAGAGAGAGATAGAGAAAGACAGAGATGGACAGAGACCGAAAGAAACAGAAAGAAACAGGGAGACAGGAAGGGAGAGAGACAGACAGAGTGAGAGACAGACAGACAGGCAGAGAAAGAGAGTAAGATGGAAGGCAGACACACACAGAGGGAGAGAGAGAGAGAGAGGGAGAGAGACAGACAGAGTGAGAGACAGACAGACAGGATGACTGACAGGCAGAGAAAGAGAGTAAGATGGAAGGCAGACACACACAGAGGGAGAGAGAGAGAGAGAGGGAGAGAGACAGACAGAGTGAGAGACAGACAGACAGGATGACTGACAGGCAGAGAAAGAGAGTAAGATGGAAGGCAGACACACACAGAGGGAGAGAGAGAGAGAGGGAGAGAGACAGAGACAGACAGACAGAGAGAAAGAAAGAGACAGACAGAGAAAAAGAGACAGAGAGAGAGAAAGACAGACAGACAGACAGAGAGAAACAGACAGAAAGAGAGAGACACAGACAAAGAGAGAGAGAGAGAGAGAAACAGACAGACAGGGAGGCAGAGAGAGACAGACAGACAGGCAGAGAAAGACAGTAAGACACAAGACAGACACAGAAAGAGAGAGAGACAGGCAGAGACAGAGAGAGAAACAGATGGGCAGAGAGAGAGAGACAAATAGACAGAGAGGGAGAGAGAGAGGGAGACAGACAGGCAGAGAAAGCGAATAAGACAGAAGACAGACACAGTGAGAGAGAGAGACAGAGACAGAGAGAAAAAAGAGAAAGACGGACAGACAGACAAAGAGACAGACAGAGAAAGACAGAGACGGACAGAGAGAGACAGAGAGAAACAGACAGAAAGAGAGACAGAGAGAGAGAGAGAGGCAGGCAGAGAAAGAGAGTAAGACAGAAGACAGACACAGTGAGAGAGACCGGCAGAGAGAGAGACAGAGAGAAAGATAGAGAGAGACGGACAGACAGAGAAAGGCAGAGACGGACAGAGAGAAACAGAAAGAGAGAGAGACAGAGACAGAGAGAAACAGACAGACAGAGAGAGAGAGAGAGAGAGAGAGAGAGAGGCAGACCGACAGACAAACAGGCAGAGAGAGGGAGTAAGACGGAAGACAGACACAGTGAGAGAGACAGTCAGAGAGAGAGACAGAGAGAAAGAAAGAGAGAGACAGACAGACAGAGAAAGACAGAGACGGACGGAGAGAAACGGAAAGAGAGAGAGACAGAGACAGAGAGAAACAGACAGGCAGAGAGAGAGAGAAGACAGAGAAAGAGAAAGAGAGAGACAGAGACAGACAGAGACACAGAGAGAAGGGGAAGAAAGGCGTGCTCCAGAAATAATTACACATATTTTATAATGCTTTTGATCCCATAAACTGTGGCCGGGGGTATACTTTGAAAACAACAACAAGAACAACAACAACGACGACGACGACGACGACGACGACAACGACGACGACGACAACTACAACAACAGCAACAGCAACAAGAGCAGCAGCAGCATTCGCTTACGGATTTCTAGAAAATAAGATGTTATGAAGTATAGTCAACATCAACCGGCTCTCACTGCACGTGGAGAGATGCAGAAAAGCGTTAGTTAACAACAGGAGAAAACAGCAGCTGACACGTCTTGGGGAAAATAGACGTCTTCCTGAAAACTGGGGATCGCTACTTCACCTGAAAAGAAAGACATACGAAAAAGGAAAAACACGAACAAAACAAAACAAGCCAACAAACACGGGCCAAGGCACCGTCCCTGGAAATCTTTTTTTCTTTTTTTCGTACTTTAAGTTTTAGGGTACACGTGCACAATGTGCGGGTGTGTTACATATGTATCCATGTGCCATGTTGGTGTGCTGCACCCATTAACTCGTCATTTAGCATTAGGTGTATCTCCTCATGCTATCCGTCCCCCCTCCCCCCACCGTCCCTGGAAATCTTAAGTGAGCAAAGTATTAGTTTTCAGAAAGCGTTTCTATTTCGGGCAAATACTGAGAAGGCCCAGACTAGAGCTGTGACGCCGTTCCCATTGTGAAACTCTGCTGGCCGGAGGGAGGGAGGGAGGGAGGGAGGGAGGGAGGGAGGGAGGGAGGGAGGGGAAACTAAAACATCATGATAAAAGGTGATTGAGACCCAGCCAGGGTGAAGCTTTCCCAGGGAGGGAGGCCTGAGGAGGGGAGCGGGGGGAGAAACCCCACAACTGCAGACCCGCCCGCTTGCCCACGCGGGTCAGGGGCTCCGCCATCGGCGGCCCAAGCTGCCTCTGGGGAAGTGGGACCGTGCCGCCCCCATCTTCAAAAACGGTGGCCACTGAGTGAGGCCTGACGCCCACCGATGCAAATGTCAGCCTGGCAAGCATGAGATCGCCGGCAAGGGGTGGGGGAAGGGGAGAGAAGACCGAGGCACACCGGGGTGGATCCGGAAAGTTTCCAAGCAGGGTGTTGGGAGGCGGGGGGGCAGGGGTTTGGGGGGCAACCCACCTAACTGACTCACTAAATGAACGTAACGGGACGTGGGTAGTGGGGGAGCCGTGGGGGCGACTCGAAAATTAAACTAAAGCCCAAGTCGAAGAGTCTATGCGCACGAAAGAAGCCAAAACACAAAGAAAACTAAAGCGCCGATCAAAGAACAATAGGGCCCCCGCCAGGGCGGATGTTCCCTAGGCAACGAGGGAGAGAGGGAGGGGCCTCCGGAAGGGAGAGAGAGAAACCAGTTGCCCCAGGCTCGGTGAAGTCGGCGAGACCTCCCTCCGCGTCACGTCGACTTCCCATAACAGTGGCCGCTAGGTGATGCCCGAAGACAACCGATGCCCGCAAGTGTCAGTCAGCACGGAAGAGAATTTATGTATTTATTTATTTATTATTTATTTATTTATTTATTTATTTATTTATTTATTTAGAGACAGAGTCTCACTCACTCTGCAGCCTGGGCTGTAGTGCAGTGGCGCGATCTCGGCTCACTGCAGCCTCCGCCTCCCAGGTTCCAGCGATTCTCCCGCCTCAGCCTCCCGAGTAGCTGGCATCACAGGCACCCGCCCCACCCACCGCTCCAGACTCAGTTTTGTATTTTTAGTAGAGACGGGGTTTCGCCGTGTTGGCAAGGCTGGTCTCGAACTCCCAACCTCAGATGATCCACCCGCCTCGGCCTCCCAAAGTGCTGGGATGACAGACGTGAGCCACCACGCCCGGCCTTAACTGTTTCTTTTTAAGTCGAGGAGCTTATCAGGGAACTAGGAGAAGTACAGACGCCACACGTGACAGAGAGAAACGTCTGAAAACGCCCCTCGCATCCAAGTGGGGACCCGGCCTCGACCTCCCGAAATCATACACCGAGTGGGGAAGCCCAGCAAGGCCCGTCTGTCCACATTCCTCTCGGCCCCTCGAAGCACCTAAGCACGCGCTTCTCACTTTCATGGAAGGGGCAGGGCCCTCCCCGGCACGGGGCGTCTGACAGACTGACAGAGAACGAGACAGACATAGAAAGACAGAGATGGATGGGGAGAGATAGAGAGAAACAGACAGAAAGAGAGAGAGAAACAGACAGACAGGGAGGGAGAGAGACAGACAGACAGACAGACAGAGAGAGAGAGAGAGAGAGAGACGCAGAGAAAGAGAGTAAGACAGAAGATAGGCACACGGAGAGAGACAGAAGGACAGAGAAAAAAGAGAGACAGACAGACAGAGAAAGAGACATACAGAGAAAGACAGTGACGGACAGACAGAGAAAGAGATAAACAGACAGAAAGAGAGAGACACAGAGAGGGAGAGGGAGAGAGAATCAGAAAGGGAGGGAGAGAGAGAGACAGATGGACAGGCAGAGAAGAGCCAGAGAGAGACAGACAGATGGACAGGCAGAGAAGGAGAGTAAGACAGAAGAGAGACACAGTGAGAGAGACAGGCCGAGAGAGAGAGAGACAGAGAGAAAGAAAGAGAGAGACAGACAGAGAAAGACAGAGATGGACAGAGAGAAACAGACAGAAAGAGAGAGAGACACACAGAGAGAGAGCGAGAGAGAGAGAGAGAGAGAGAAACAGAAAGGGAGGGAGAGGGACAGACAGACAGGCCGAGAAGGAGAGACAGACAGAAGATAGGCACAGAGAGACACAGAAAAAGAAAGAGAGAGGCAGATAGAGAAAGAGACAGACAGAGAAAAACAGAGAGAGACGGAGAGAAACAGACAGAAAGAGAGAGAGAGAGAAACAGACAGGAAGGGAGAGAGAGAGACAGACAGACAGACAGGCAGAGAAAGAGAATAAGACAGAAGACGGACACAGTGAGACAGGCGGGGAGAGAGAGAGAGAGAGAGACAGAGAAAGAGACAGACAGAGAAAGACAGAGACAGACAGAGAGAGAAAGGGAGAAACAGACAGAAGAGAGAGAGAGAGACAGAGAGAGAGAAATAGAACGGGAGGGAGGGAGAGAGAGAGAGAGAGAGAGAGAGAGACAGACAGACAGACAGAGAAGGAGAGTAAGACAGAAGACAGCCACAGTGAGAGAGGCAGGCAGAGAGAGAGAGAGAGAGAGAGAGAGAGAGAGAGAGACAGAGAGAAAGAAAGAGAGAGACAGACAGAGAAAGACAGAGATGGACAGAGAGAGACAGAGAGAAACCGAGAGAAAGAGAGAGACAGACAGAGAAAGAGACAGACTGGCAGAGAGAGAGAGTCAGACAGAAGATAGGCAGAGAGAGAGAGAGACAGAGAGACACGGAAAGAGAAAGAGAGGGGCAGACAGACAGAGAAAGAGACAGAAACAGACAGAAAGAGAGAGAGAGACACAGACAGGCAGGGAGAGAGAGACACAGACAGACAGGCAGAGAAAGAGAGTAAGACAAGACAGATACGGTGAGACAGGCAGAGAGAGAGAGAGAGAGAGAGAGAGAGGCAGAGACAGAGAGAAAGAAAGAGACAGACAGGCAGACAGACAGAGAAAGAGACAGAGAGAGAAAGAGAGGAACAGAGAGAGACAAGAGAGAAACAGATAGAAAGAGAGAAGGTCGTAGCCTAGGAGTGATACGGTGCCTTTTGTTTCATTTTCTCTTTCTTTTCTTTGCTTTTTTTCTTTCTTTCACTTATTTATTAATTTATTTGGAGACCGAGTCTCACTCTGCCGCCCAGGCTGTAGTGCAGTGGCGCGATCTTGGGTCACCTCAACCTCCGCCTGCCAGGTTCAGGCCATTCTTCCGCCTCGGCCTCCCGAGCAGCTGGGAGTACAGGCGCCTGCCCCACCGCGCCCGACTCCGGTTTCGTATTTTCACTAGAGACGGGGTTTCACCACGTTGGCCAGGCTGGTCTCGAACTCCTGACCTCGGGATGACAGACGTGAGCCACTGCGTTCAGTGTACAGTGCCATTTCTTAGAAATCACTCACGGGAACACATAGTTATAGGTCATGTGTAGAGATGTTTTTAATGTATTTGTGTGTGTGTGTATGTATGTATGTATGTATGTACGTATGTATGTATGTATGTATTTATTTATTTATTTATTACGCGGGGAGGTGGGGGGACGGAGTTTCGCTCTTGCTGCCCAGGCTAGAGTGCAATGGCATAGGGGACACAAGGAGTCAACCTACGGCAGAGAGGACAGACACATCATTCAGAGCGTAAGGGCCTCAGCGAAAGGTGGCAGGGCCCGCGCTTTTAAAGGCTGAGATCCCGGCGGCGCAGGCCTGTCGTCCCAGCACTTTGGGAGGCCCAGGAGGGCGGATCACTTGAGGCCAGGAGTTCGATACCAGGGTGGCCGACAAGAAGAAACCCCGTCCCTACTAAAAATAGAAAAATGAGCCAGCTGTGGTGGTGCGTGCCTGTCATCCCAGCTACCGAAGAAGAATCACTGGAACCAGGGAAGCAGAGCCTCTCCTGTCAGTGGCTGACTACCCAGGGTGTGGGGGAGCGAATACTGGGGTAGTTCGGGAAGGCAGAGGCAGCTCTAAAAGCATAGAAAAGGATGCTTAACTCATTTTAAATATATTTTTAATGGACAAATAATAACGGCGTACACGTATGAGGTATATCGTGATAGTTCGATCTACGTATACATTGTAGAAAGACTCAATCAAGCTAAGCAACATATTCATCACCTCACCAACTTATGACCTTTTTGGGGGGAGAAGATTACAAATCTATTCTTTTAGCAATTTTGAAGTCTATAGCACATTATGATTATTATTAACTGTGGACGCAACTCATTTTCTTGCTTCCTATCCTATGGGCTACTGGAAATTGTATCAGTCCTTCAGTTTTCTACCCGTATGTCCCATAGTATCGGGGCTTTCTTGCAGCATTTCTAGGATATCTGTGGAGACAAAGTACAGTTGAAGGTAGAATGTGTTTTCTCTGCATTTGCTCTGACCTCCCAGAAACCTGTTCCATGACCACTCAAGATTAGGTGTTCAAGCCTGAAGTATTTGTTAGAGAAGGCATTTCACAACGCCTGGCATATCGATCAAAGCCACGTGTGTTCCTACAGCAGACACCGTTGAGGTGGGAGAAGCAGAAGTCCCTATTCCCAAGGAGAGAGACAGCATGGGCCCACGACTACCAGCTGGCTGAGCAACATAGAGTGGTTCCTCTTTAAAGGCTCGTGTGTAACCCGAGGTTTAAGGACAACCTGTATTCACGGGGTGTCAGTCTGGGGATTCTGTGGAAGGTTTTACGGAAAGCGATATGACGTGAACTTTGAAGAACAGTGTGGCAGGCGAACAGGTAAAAAACACGGTGGACAAAGTTGTAAAGTTGTCGCCCGTAGAGTAGGAGGAAAATGACCTGGTCGAGCAGAGACTGCCCGCAAGGGAGCAACGGTTGGGGAAGGGGACAGGATCGTAGGTAAAATAGGGAGGCAGATAAGGATATCTAGTCTGAAGACCTTAGGAAAGGAAAATCACAGAGGACTAGAAAAAGCCTAAATCCCCACGACGGTGTACAAGGTCTCGCACGATGAAGCCCACCGTTTTCTCGTGAATGAGAGGAAGCTCTGAAAAGCCTGTGTCATCACAGGATGCAGTTGACAACCGGACAAAGAGGGAAGGTCCTGGCAGAGGACTTAGACGAGTGTTTCCGGTTGTCTTTCTGTGAGACATTTGCAGAGTCAGTCAGCATCCCTCAGCTGTGAAAACTATAATATGACAGGTATGATACTCTAGGGAGAGACACGAAGGGTGGTAAGAGAAGATCATTCGCAGCTGTGGAACCCTGGGCTTTGTGTGCAGTGAAACGCACAGACGATTCCATTCGACTCTCCACACCACCAACGAACCCTTCATTTTACAGGATCAGAGTAGCTAAGTAACTTTTGCAAGTGCGTCGGCTTGGAAAATGTTCAAAGAAAGGTGTGCCCGATTTCTAAGCCCGTCCTATTTCATCATGTCAGTTTCGCCCATCCTAGCCTAATAAGAAGGGTCGCTTCGGCATATGTATCACACACTTAGGTTCCAGAGCCCGTGCCAAGACTTAGAATAAAAGAATTTTAAGTGAGGTGCCTAGGAATCTGCGTGTTTAATACACACCCTAGATGGTTAGTAGGATCAAGTCATTTTGGGGAATCCCTGCAATGTGTCACACCGCCTTGAGAAAAGGCATAAGGTTGGAGAGGAAAGGGGAGGGATGGAAAGAGGTGAAGGAGGTAGTATTGACAGGATTTGACCGATCGCAGGAGAAGTGAAGTCTTCAGTCTCTGACTAGCATTTCTGTCTGAAGTTTTGTCAGTGTAGACCCCCGCCCAGCAACAAAATCCTCCTCTAATCGGGCCAAAAGTAGCGAGTGGCCATTCTGCCACGCTCTCTCGGGTGTGAGCATCCCAGGAGAGTTGTAGCCAGGACACAGCAGCATGCCGGTGTGCCGCTCTGGTCGCATACGTTAGAGATGATTTTCATGACACTCACAGGTAAAAAGAAACGTAAAAGGTTTCTGGGAGAGAAGCCGACCATCACGTTCCTGTTTTCAGAACAGAAAAATCGCCGTCATCGTTCGGTTCATTTAAAAAATAACGATGCTGTATTTAAGGAGAGAGTTTCTCGGAGCAAGAAGTGATGTTAAATGTTTAAAGATTTTAAATCGACAAACTAGGCTACAGTAAATCCTTTTACTTTTGGAACAGCGAGCCATTCTCCTCGAGCTCTTCGGGTCCTGAGTGACTCACCACGTTCAGCATAGATAAATGCCTTCCGTCCTTCAGTGAAGACACTGCCGATGGTAGGCAGAATAATGGTTCCTCAACTATGTCCATACCCTTATCCCTGGGACCTGTGGATATGTTACTTTAAATAGCAAAGAGAACTTAACAAATGTGATTAGGTATTTTGAGACAGGAAGAGAAGCCCAGATTATCCAGGTGGGCCCAATAGAATCACAAGAGTCCTTATAATAGAGGGCAGGTGAGCAAGAATCAAAGCAAGAGACGCAATAATGGAAGCAGAGGTCAGGGTGCTGTGATTGCTAGAATGGGGTCACAGGCTAAGACACGCAGATAGCCTCTAGCAGCTGGAAAAGTAACAGCCATCGATTCTTTCCTAGAGTCTCCAGAGGAATGCAGCTCTGCTGACACCTGTTTTAGCCTAGAGAGACTAATTTTGGGTTTGTCATCTCCAGAACTATAAGGTAATACATTTTGATTGCCGTAAGCCACCCATTTTACGGTAATTTTGTGACAGTAGCAATAGGAAACTCATAACACCGTCATCAGGTGGCTTTCGTGTGTTATTTCCACGATGAGCAGGAAGGCTCTTGTATCCAAGAGGGATCCTTAGCAAAAACCAGCAGGGAGGCAAAACCGAGACCCAAGGTCAAAGTTGACTGTGTCGACCTTGACTTAGAACGCATTTCTGGGTGAAGAAGCCCTAACGTCTTCCTTTGACTCTGAAACCCATGGAGTTTCTGTTCCTTATAACTGCCAGTGACAATGTTCCACCTCACCGTGCCTTCCCTATGGTCATTCACTCTTTTTTTATTCTTTTTCAGACGGGGTCTCTTACTGTCACCCAGGCTGGAGCGCAGTGCTACAGTACCGGTTCACTGCAGCCTCAAACTCCTGGGCTCGAGTGATCCTCCCGCCTCAGCCTCTGGAGTAGTCGGGACCACAGATAGGCACCACCACACCCGGCTAATTAAAACATTTTTTTTTTTTTTTTTTTTTTTTGTAGAGACGGGACCCTGCTCTATTGCCTAGGCTGGCCTTGAACTCCCGGCCTCAAGCAATCCTCCTGCCTAAGCCTCCCAAAGCACTGGGATCGCAAGCATGAGCCACCACGCCCGGTCCTCTCTTACTTCTCTTAACGCTACCCTGTCAGATATCCCCTAGGCCATTATCCCTCAGATATTGCAGCTTTTAGGGCCAGCTTCGGAGAGTCTTCCCCATGACATTTTTAGTCCATAAATCCTATTCTGAGGAAATTACAGTAACGCTTCCTAAAAATCATGCCACGAAATGGAACGTAGGCCAGGCACGGTGGCTCACACCTGTAATCTCAGCACTTTAGGAGGCCAAGGTGAGCAGATCGCTTGAGCTCAGGAGTTCGAGACCAGCCTGGGCAACGTGGCAAAACCCCATCTCTACAAAAAATACAAAAAAAAAAAAAAAATGAGCTGGGCATGGTGGTGAATGCCTGTAGATCCAGCTACTCAGGAGGTTGAGTTGAAAGAATGGCTTGAGCCCCAGAGGCGGAGACCGCAGTTGCAGGAGCCAGTTGACAGAGCGAGAGAAGGTCCAAAAAAAAAAAAAAAAAAAGAAAAGAACAAAGAAAGAACAGACCCCAATACCGCATTGTCGCTGAACGTTCCCCCAAAAGGCCAGAAACCCCCTGACTCAGGTCAAGGAGGTGGTGTTTCATTTTATCTCTCTCTCTCTCTCTCTCTCTCTCTCTCTCTCTCTCTCTCTCTCTCTCTCTCTCTCTCTGTCTCTCTCTTTCTCCCCTAACTTTCATTTCTTGTTCAAGCATACCCGTGCAAGATTGTCACATAGGTACACTTCTGACTGGGGGGTTCAGTGTGCAGATGATTTCATCACCCGGATACTCAGCGCCGTACCCGACAGTTTTCGCGTTTTTTGTGTGTTTTGTCTTTTCCGGAAGCCGTCTCTCCTTCCACCCCTTCTCCCTCAAGTAGGCTCCCGCGTCTCTCGTTCCCCTCGTTCTGCCCATGCAGAAGTCTCATCTATAAGTTCCCACTTCTAGATGAGGGACGCTCCCCTCCGTCCCCACCCCGCACCCCCTCCCCCCACACACCCTCATTCCCGCACCCCCCCCTCCTCAAACGCAAGAAAGGGAGAAAGACAGAAATGAAAGTAAGAAGTGAGCCTCCAAGGCGGTGGAGGCGGGGGATCACAAAGGGTGAGCAAGCGATGGGGGTCGGGAGATATCTTGGCCGAGCTATGAAAAATAGGGGACCCACTTTCCAGCCCCACCACACCCCCTATTCCTCAACCGCAGTCAGCCTCTGGGTGGGGTTGCGCCCGTCAAAGCTTCTGAATGGAGAGAAGCCCAAGGCTATGGAAGGCATCAGCTCCAACTCCAGGAAGGGAATAGGGCTCTGTGCATATGAATGGGGCTCTAGAAGGCGGTGCCGCGGCGCCCAAAGCGATGCGCCTAGCCTCGCCTCGCCTGGCCCAGAGCGAGACTCCGTCTCCAAATAAACAAACAAATAAATAAATAATAAAAAAAATCATCAATAAAAAGAAAGAAAGAGAGAGAGAGAAAGAAAGGAAAGAAAGAAAGAAAAGAAAGAAAGAAAGAAAGAAAGAAAGAAAGAAAGAAAGAAAGAAAATAAAGAAAGAGAGAAAGAAAGAGAGAAAGAAAGAAAGAAAGAAAGAAAGAAAGAAAGAAAGAAAGAAAGATAAAGAAAGAATCAGTACAGCGGTCGTGGTCGTGAATCATTCCCCGGAGTCCAGGCGCAGTGGCTCACGCCCGTCACGCCAGCACTTTGAGTCGCCGGATCAGGAAGGTTGCCACAAAATGATGAGACCCCGTCTGTGGAAACACATTCAAAATTGAAGGCCGGGCGTGGCGGCTCACGCCTGCCATCCCAGCACTTCGCGAGGCCGGGGAGGGCGGATCACCTGAGGTCGGGAGTTCGAGACCAGCCTGACCAACACGGAGAAGCCCCGTCTCTACTAAAAATACCAAATCAGCCAGACGTGGTGTCGCATGCCTGCAATCCCAGCTACTCGGGAGGCTGACGCAGGAGGATCGCTTGAACCCGGGAGGCAGAGGTTGCGGTGAGCCAAGATGACGCCATCGCACTGCAGTCTGGGCAACAAGAGCGAAACCCCGTCTGTCTGTCTCGGGAAAAAAACAAAATTAAAAATGATCTGGGCACAGTGGCGCGTGCGTGCGGTCTCAGGGACTGTACTCTGGAGGCTGAGGTGGAAGGATCGGTTGAGCCCAGGAGCGTCCACGCTGCAGTGAGTGAGTTACGATGGCACCACTGCCAGGGTGACAGAGTGAGACGCCGTCTCTCAATCAGTCCATCCATCAGATGACTGGAAGGCGCTCTCTGCGCCTTACTTTCAAAGGGTGTATCTTTAGGCCCAGCAGGCACGGTGCCTCACGCCAGTCATCCCAGCACTGTGGGAGGCCGAGGTGGGAAGAAAGAAGGAAGGGAGCGAGGGAGGAAGGGAGGAAGGAAGAAAGTCAGGAAGGCAGTCAGGCAGGAAAGAAAGAAGAAAGGAGGAAAGAAAGAAAGAAAGAAAGAAAGAAAGAAAGAAAGAAAGAAAGAGAGAGAAAAAAGAAGAAAAGAGAAGGGAAGAAAAGAAAAGAAAAGAAAACGGGGAGGGGGCATATCTCCTTGACCGGTGACTGCCCAGGATACAGTGGGTCACGGCTGACTGAAGCCTCGACCTGTGGGGCCTCAAGTGATCTCCTCCTTATCTCAGCCTCCCGCGTAGCCGCGAGTACAGGCGGGCATCACCCCGCACAACTCATCTTCTAATAATATCATGATTTTACGGTATGGCGACAGAGTCTCGCACCGTCACCCGGGCTGGATGGCCGTGGCACGATGTCAGCTCACCGCAAGCTCGGCCTCCCCGGTTGAAGCCACTGGCCCGCCGCAGTCTCCCGAGTAGTTGTGGTTCCAAGCCTATGCCACCAGGCCTGGCTAATTGTTCTAGATCTCATAGAGATGGGGTTTCGCCACGTCGGCCAGCCCGGTCTTGAACTCCTGGCCACGAGGGATCCACCCGCCTCGGCCTCCCAAAGCGCTGGAATGACAGGCGTGAGCCACCGTGCCCGGCCCAGAGAAGGGGTTTCATCAGCCGACGGGTGGAGGGTGGGGTGGGTTTTACCGAGCCTGCGTACCGTGCAAAGGATAAGTGAGTGTGGTTTGTGAACTAGATGCGGAAATTGTGTGTGTGTGTGTGTGTGTGTGTGTGTGTGTGTGTGTGTGTGTGTGAGAGAGAGAGAGAGAGAGAGAGAGACCAATCCCACCACGAGGACCCGGAAATGGTGTTTGATTTGGGTCCCCGTCTGGTCACCTGTCTGTCTGTAGATGACTGAGGATTCCACCAGTGAAGGTCAACAAGTATCTACGGGGCTGTTTCTCCCTCTCATGGGTCTCACTCATCTGTGTGGTGGAGAAAGGGAAGAAAGCAGGTTGTGATGGGAAGTCGTCTTCACGCCTGAGGAAGCTGCAGGCAGGCTGACCGGAAGGAGGGCATCGTATGTGCCATTTCCATACCCGGGCCCCCTTCACAAGGCTGGGGCTGCCAGTCCACCCTGTACGTCAACCCACCCCCAAGAACAGCACGGTCCGGGGTGGTCCAGTCTCATCCCATCCGGCCCACCCGGGGAAGTCTCCGCCGGAGGATTCGAAAGCAGCGTCAACACGGTTCCCCTGGGGTCGTCCGGGAAAGGCCAGCCTGGGGAGGGTAGCGGGACGCGATCGTGGGGCGGGCATCCGCCTCAGAGCTCCCCGGAAGGTGGCAGGTAGCCGGTGGGGGACGCCGAGGCAGAGACGTGTGGCAGGAGATAGACCTGGAAGCCGGGGGGAGAAGCGGGGACGTGGGGAGAGGGAAGGAGGCCCTCGGGAGGATTTAGCACCGAGAACCCACTCAGCCCAGCTCCCTCCGTCTTCTCGGGTCCAAGGTCCACCCTGGGAGACGGCAAGAGAAAGGTTCACTCGGCGGTTCTCGTCTTTCTCTTTATTTTTTTCATCCTTTCCATGTTACAAGGGATGCTCATTTCAACAACCAGACGGTGGAGGTGACGGGAGAAACGTCAAGGCCAGGAGTTTGAGACCAGCGTGAGCAACAGAGCAAGACAAGTAGGAGAGCCCAGCTGAAAAAAATGAAAAAGAAGGAGGAGGAGGAGGAGGAGGAGGAGGAGGAGGAGAAGAAGAACATGGGGGGTGGGGGTGGGGGAGGAGAAGGAAAGAAAAGAAAAACGAAAAAAAAAAAAAAAAGAGAAGCAACCACCAAGAAAGTTAAAATTCTCCAACGGTCGGAAGTTGAAGACGAGACTGACCAAGATGGAGAGACCCCGCGTGTACCGAAAATAGGAAAATTAGCCGGGCATGATGGCGCATTCCCGTCACCCGGGAAGGCTGAGGCAGGAGAATCAGTCGAACCTAGGAGGCGGAGGTTGCGGTGAGCCGAGATCGCGCCATCGGACTCCACCCTGGGCGACAAGAGTGACACTGCGTCTAAAGAAAAAAAAAAAGAAAAAGAAAGAAAGAAAGAAAGAAAGAAAGAAAGAAAGAGAGAGAGAGAGAGAGAGAGAGACAGAAAGAGAAAGGAAGGAAGGAAGGAAGGAAGAAAGAAAGAGAAAGAAAGAGAAAGAAAGAAAGGAAGGAAGGAAGAAGGAAAGAGAAAGAAAGAAAAAGAAAGAAAGAAAGAAAGAAAGAAAGAAAGAAAGAAAGAAAGAAAGAAAAGGCAGATTGGTGAGATTGGTGGGGTGCGTCTCAACGTTTTATTTGTTTGCAGTCGCCGTAGTACAAACGGAAAGAACAGTGGCCGCTAGGTGATGCCCGAAGACAACCGATGCCCGCAAGTGTCAGTCAGCACGGAAGAGAATTTATTTATTTATTTATTTATTTAGAGACAGAGTCTCACTCACTCTGCAGCCTGGGCTGTAGTGCAGTGGCGCGATCTCGGCTCACTGCAGCCTCCGCCTCCCAGGTTCCAGCGATTCTCCCGCCTCAGCCTCCCGAGTAGCTGGCATCACAGGCACCCGCCCCACCCACCGCTCCAGACTCAGTTTTGTATTTTTAGTAGAGACGGGGTTTCG
>NC_072443.2:765000-785027 GCF_028878055.3 Symphalangus syndactylus
GAGGGACCGGCGGCCACGCGCGCGCGGCGGGCGCGGCGGGGCGGCGGCGAGGCGGGGAGGGCGCTCCCCACCCGCCCCGCGGGGCGGCCCCGACGTCCGGGCGGCGAGCGAGAGGCGGACCGCGGGGCCCAGCCCGGGGACAGTCGCGCCGTGCGGCCGCAGCACCCGCGCACCGGCCCGGGTCGAGGCCCGGGGCCAGGCCGAAGCCCGGACCCGAGCCCCGCCCCCCGGCGGGCGCGGGGGCAGGGGTGGCACACGCGCCACACGACGGCCGAGGGAGGCGAGGAGGGCCGACCGAAGCCGACCGGCGCGCCCGCCCCCACGCCCGGGACGAGGGACCGCGACCGGGGCCGAGGCCCCGGCCCGGGCCCCACCCCCCGACCCGGGGAAAGGGCCAGCGGCCGGCAGAGGCGGAAGTCGACCCTCGCGCCACCCATCGCACGAACGCCTGGCCGGGAGGGACCACCGGGCCGCGCTCGGGCGCACGCGCGCGCCGAACGGGGCAACGCCACGCGGGGCAGGAGGAGGGGCTCTCCCCGGACGCCGACGCCCAGGACAGACGCCTCTCAGGGAAGGGCCGCGGCGGGCCCGGGAAGCGAGGCGCACCCGGGGCCGCGCCGACCCGAGGCGGAAGAGCGGGACGGGAGAAGACGAGAACGCCGGGGCGAGGCCGAGGCGACGGGGGAAGGCGCGAGAAACGCGGCCGGCGGGGAAGGGGACACCGCGGGAACCGCGTCGAGCGCAGCCGACCGCGGCCGGGGCACACGCACGGAGGCGGCACCCGGAGCGGAAGACCGGCCTCCGGCGATCCCCGCGGCTCCCCACACCGCCGCCGCAGTCGCGGCCAGCCCCCCGGAACGCCCTCCACCCCCCGCACGCGCCGACCCCCAAAAACCCTCCGGGCGCCCACCGGGCCCAAGCCGGGGCGCGCCACCGACCCGGTCCCGAAAGCGCGCGCGCGCGCCGGGGGGACGCGGACACCGGGCCAAACGGTGGCCGGCGGCGGCGCCCCACGAGGCGGTGCCGGGTTCGGGCCCAGACGGGGCCGCCACCGACGTAAAGCCGGTGCTGAGCCGCTCGGGGAGAGGGGATTCGGCAGGCGGCGGGCGGGGAAGGGGGCGCGCACGCGGAGGGGCGGGGGCCAGGGACCGCGAGGGCGAGAGCCCCCGGGAGCCCGCTGAGGGGCGGCTCGGGGGAGAAACCTCAGGCGCGGCCGGGCCACCAGGAAAACACCGCCACGGGATCCCACCGCCACAGACACGAGGGCGGTCCCGCGGCGCACCGCCTGGGACGCCGGCCGGCCCTCGGCACCCACCCACCGAGACCCGCCTCCTCACGAGACCCGGGGCCCCGGCCACCGGGCCCCCCACCCCGCGAAGCGACCACAGCCACACACCCGACACCAGGGCCGCATCGCCCGGGATTCTCGTCCATCCTCCGACCCGGTCCCGCTCCGGGAGACCGGCGCGCCCCCACCGCGGGACGCTTTCCCGGGGCCAGGCGGCCCGAACCCTTGCCACGCAAACGCGGGCGCCGGCACCGGTCGCGACTCGGCACGGGAGCGGGCGGAGAGCCGGCTCGACAGCGGAGAGGGGTCACGCGCCGGACGGAACGCCGCGCACACCCCACCGCTCGCGGCACAGCCTCCGAACCGCTAGGACGCCGGGCCCGGCCCGGCGGGATCCTCCCCCGACTCGGAAGGGGGAGGCGCGGGCCACAGTAGGCGACGAGCCACGCTCGGCCCCCACCACCGCGGTCGGGGGCCGGCGGAACCCTCGCTCTCCCCCCCCTCACCCCACCGAGGGGGGAAGCGGAGGAGGGTCCGCCGCGAGCGAGTCGCTACGGCAAGCGCTACCATCACGCACAGAGAGAGGCGGCGGGCCGGGGGATCCGGTACCCCAACGCACGCCTCTCGGATCGCTAGAGAAGGCTTTCTCACCGAGGGCGGGTCACTCTCCCCACCCGCCAGTCGCCCCTCGTCGGGCCCGCGGAGGCGCTCGGGGACGCCCGGGGATGGGAGGGAGGGGCCTGCGGTAGGAGGAAACGCACAGCCGCGTGCGGCAACCTCGAGCGTTCGCGGTCAGGGCGGGGGGGGGGGGGGAGAGACCCGGCTGGTGCGCATGCGCGCAACCCCCCGAGGCCCCGCCCCCCTTCCCACCTCCACCGGCCTCCTTCCTTCCGAGGCGAAGCGCCTCCGAAGTCAACCCACACACGGCCGGTCAGAGGCGGGACGGCAGCCCCTCGGCGGCCGGCCGGCGCACGCGTCACCGGCCCGAGAGCCCACCGCGATCGCTCACACGGGCCCCGCGCGCACCCGCCAGGGGGGAAGCACGGGGCACGTGCGCTCGCCGGACCACGCGGCGCCCTTCCCCGCGTGGGAGGGGCGCGTCTCACTCCACCGCCTCGACCCCCCGACACCGACGAGCTCCCTCAGGACCCACGCGCGGACGCCGCGGCGGCGACCGGAAGAGGGGGCGCCGGGGGCGGGAAAGACACACCACCGCTCGGCCTCGGGCACCTGAGGGACAACCCGGAGCGCTCCAGGAGCACCGCAAAGGCCCAGGCGGAGCCCACGCTCGCGCGACCCCCAAGAGGGCAGCACGACGGGCCGGCGGGACGGCACCCCACCGCCGCGGAGGGGGGCCGCCCGCGAGTCGACAACCACAGGAGGCGAGAGCGAGGGGTGCCCGCCGCGTCAGAGGACCCCGCCGACCCACGCCGCGTGGCGGAAGGTAGGGACGGGACAGCGAGGTCGGGCCGGGTTCCGCGCCCCTCGCCTTCCCCAGCGCACCACCCGCAGGCGGGGAGGAGAGACGAGGGGCCCCCGCGGGCGGAGCGAGAAGAACGGTCCCATTCGCCACGAATGTCCGCCCCTCGCCCGTCGCGGCTCGGACCCTGCCCGGGAGAGCATGACGCCACCACATCGATCACGAGGAGCCCCCCCCCCAAGGAGCGGGAGGCGGCCAGCCGGCCAGCCAGCGAGCCGATCAGCCCGGCCGTTCCCCGCTCTGGGGGGGGGGAGGGGCGGCGGACAACCCAGCGGAAACGAGGACGCCTGACACGCGCGGCACGGAGCCAACGGGGTGGGGTTGTCACGGCCGCCCCGGGTGCCCGCAGCGGGGAGCGCACGGGGGCAGGGTAGCCCTCGCCGCCTTCCCCGCCGCCCCCAGGCGGGGGGTCAGAGACCCGGACCCGGGCCGGCACCGGGGGGCGGGAGTCGGGGCGCTCGGATGCACGAGAGAGCAGCAGGCTCACGGGCCCCAGCAGGCGGCTCAAGCAGGAGCAGGGCCGGCTAGCCGGGTCACCGGTAGGCCAGAGCCCCGCACGCATCCAGAGGCCCAACCTCTCCAGCGACAGGTCGCCAGAGGACAGCGTGTCAGCAATAACCCGGTGGCCCAAAATGCCGACTCGCAGTGAGAGATATACCTGCCCCGGGGGCAGGAGGGCGAGTCACCGACACCGCCGCCGGCCCAGGGGACCCACGACACGGACATCTGTCCCCAAAAACGCCACCATCGCAGCCAGACACGGAGCACCCCGGACCCTCTGGTCTACCCCAGGACACACGCGGGAGCAGCCCCGGGCCAGGGACGCCCTCCCGGCCACCCGTGCCACACGCAGGGGCCGGCCCGCATCTCCGGAGCGAGACCCGGAAGCATTTTCGGCCGGCCCCTCGTACGACCGGGACACGCGGGGGACCGAAGGCCGGCCGGGCGTGACCTCTCGGGGCCGCACGCGCGCTCAGGGAGCGCTCCCCGACTCCTCACGGGGACTCGCCAGAAAAGATGACTTGGCAGAGGGACCGCTCCCCGGCACCCGAGGGACGGGGGCAGGACGGTCCCCGGCTCCCCCACGGGGACGCGGAAACAAATTCGACCGCCGCCTCAGACGGCCAGGACGCGCGCGGGCCCGGCAAATGGCGTCCCCAGGCTCCCGGGCCACGCGCGGCCGGTCCCCGCGGGTCGCGGCTCGGGCCTCGGGAGCCGCGGCGTGCTGGTCGACCGGCCCGGGCAGTCCCCACACCCGGCTCGGGCTCAGAAGCGCAGCGACAGCCTCTCCCCCACATAAACCTGCACGCCCGAGCTCTGAGTCACAGGCGACGCGCCACCGCTCTGGCGCCACCGGGCCAGCCCGGCTGACGACCGCGGGCTTTCCGGAGCTCTGCCTCGCTCACAGCAGGGACGGTCCCCTCCTTCGGCAGCTGCCACCGCAGCTCCGGAAGCCCAGAGGACGGTATAAAAGCGGCCGCCAGATGGAGCCCGACAACCGTCGCCAACGTCAGCGAGAGCGATCCGGTCGGCAGGGCGGCCCGTGGACCGCAAAACCGAAACCGTGAGTCGAGAAGCTCTTCCCGGGGCCGAAAACGCAGCCCCTCTCCCCCATCTCCACAGAAACCGTCCCCAAAGCGCGTCTCCGCATCGACCGCGACAGAGTCAGAAGACAACTCACGGCGTCTGGGTGTTTGGAGATGCATCTCGGAGGGAGGGAGGGAGGGAGAGAGACAGGACAAACGAGGACTCGGTCGCGGGTCGTTGAGGACACAGGGAGACGCAGAATGCGTAGGCTCTTCGAGAGCCCACACAAAGGCAGACAGAGGAAGAGAAAGAGGGAGGGAGGGAGGCAGGGAGGGAAGGAGGAAGGGAGGCAGGGAGGGAACGCAGAAAAGAGACAGACGGTGAAAGGAAAGGAGGGAGGGAAGGGAGCGGGGAGGGAGGAAGAAAATGGAGAACACAGAGACCATTTAAAAAACGGAGACGAAGAAACAAAACTTCTTAAACATTCCATTTTACAAAGAGAGATAGAAAGGAAAGAAACATGAAAAAAGAGAGAAAGAACGAGGAAAGACACGAAGGCAAGAAGGGAAACACAAACAGAGAGGAAGGACAAAAGAAGCAAAGACAGGGAAGGAAACACACAGAAAGCACGAAAGAAAAAAGAACAGAAAGAGGGAAAGGAAGGAAGAAGGAAGAAAAACGTAAGGAAGGAGAGAAAGGAAGAAAGGAAGGAAGAAAAGCATAAAGGAGAGAAAGAGAGCAGGAAAGAACACGGAGACAAACAGTCACAAACACGTTTATCTATTTATAAACGTGCATATATAACATTCTTTATACAGAAACAAATGTATGTGTTTCTATGTAACTGCTTATATATCGATATTTACTTATTTACGTAGAAGCACCCGTATCTGTGTAGAATAGGTATATGTATTTATCGTATACAAATATGTTGACTTACACATCCACGTAAGCATCTGTATATACATAGACCCATCAACACAAGCACTCACGTTTATATATAAAAGTATAAAAACGTCTACATCTGTAAACGTACGTACATACATAGAAATGGAAAAAAAGACCTACCCTACGAGAAGTCAATAGGCCGGCGCGGTGGCTCACGCCCGTCATCCCAGCATTTTGAGAGGCCGAGGTGGGCGCATCACCTGAGGTCGGGAGTTGGAGACCAGCCTGACCGACACGGTGAAACCCCGTCTCTGCTAAAAATACAAAACTTCAGCCAGGCGTGGGGGTGCATCCCTGTAACCCCAGCTACTCAGGAGGCTGAGGCAGGAAAATCGCCGGAACCCGGGAGGCGGATGGTGCGGTGAGACAAGATCACGCCATTGCACTCCAGCCGGTGAAACAAGAGTGAAACTGTCTCAAAAAGACGAAACAGAAGAAAGAAAAAGAAAGGAAGAAAGAAAGAGAGAAAGAAAAAAGAAACAGAGAGAAAGAGTGAAAGAAAGAAAGAAAGAGAAAGAAAGAAAGAGAAAGAGAGAAAGAGAGAAAGAAAGAAAGAAAGAAAGAAAGAAAGAAAGAAAGAAAGAAAGAGGCTAGGCACGGTGGCTCACGCCGGTAATCCCAGCACTTTGGGAGGCCAAGGCAGGCGGATCACCGGAGGTTGGGAGTCTGAGACCAGCCTGACCAACGTGAAGAAACACCGTCTCTACAAAGAATACAAAATTAGCCGGGCATGGTGGCACACGCCTGTAATCCCAGCTACTAGGGAGGCAGGAGAGTCGCTTGAACCTGCGAGGCAGAGGTTGCGGTGATCCGACATCTCTAGCCTGGGCAACAAGAGTGAAACTCTGTCTCAAAAAAAAAAAAGAAAGAAAAAGAAGATAGAAAGAAAGAAAAGGAAAGAAAGAAAGAAAGAAAGAAAGAAAGAAAGAGAAAGAAAGAGACCAGGCGCGGTGGCTCACAACTGTAATCCCAGCACTCTGGGAGGCCGAGGTGGGAGGATCACCTGAGGTCAGGAGTTTGAGTCCAGCCGCAACATGGAGAAACGCCGTCTCTACTAAAACTACAAAATTAGCCGGGCGTGGTGGCGCAGGCCTGTAATCCCAGCTACTCGGGGGGCTGAGGTAGGAGAATCGCTTGAACCTGGGAGGCGGAGGTTGCGGTGAGCCGAGATCGCGCCACTGCACTCCAGCCTGGGCAACGAGAGCGAAACTCCGTCTCCAAAAAAAAAAAAAAAAAAAAAGGAAAAAAATGAAACAAGAAAGAAAGAAGAAAGAAGAAAGAAGAAAGAAAGAAAGAGAAAGGAAAAAGAAACAGAAACAGTGAAAGAAAGAAAGAAAAAGAAAGGAAAGAGAGAGAGAGAAAGAAGAAAGAAAGAAAGAAAGAAAGAAAGAAAGAAAGAAAGAAAGGAAAGAAAGAAAGAAAGAAAGAAAGAAAGAAAGAAAGAAAGAAAGAGGCTAGGCACGGTGGCTCACGCCGGTAATCCCAGCACTTTGGGAGGCCAAGGCAGGCGGATCACCGGAGGTTGGGAGTCTGAGACCAGCCTGACCAACGTGAAGAAACACCGTCTCTACAAAGAATACAAAATTAGCCGGGCATGGTGGCACACGCCTGTAATCCCAGCTACTAGGGAGGCAGGAGAGTCGCTTGAACCTGCGAGGCAGAGGTTGCGGTGATCCGACATCTCTAGCCTGGGCAACAAGAGTGAAACTCCGTCTCCAAAAAAAAAAAAAAAAAAAGGAAAAAAATGAAACAAGAAAGAAAGAAGAAAGAAGAAAGAAAGAAAGAGAAAGGAAAAAGAAACAGAAACAGTGAAAGAAAGAAAGAAAAAGAAAGGAAAGAGAGAGAAAGAAAGAAGAAAGAAAGAAAGAAAGAAAGAAAGAAAGAAAGAAAGAAAGAAGAAAGAAAGAAAGAAAGAAAGAAAGAAAGAAAGAAAGAAAGAAAGAAAGAAAGAGGCTAGGCACGGTGGCTCACGCCGGTAATCCCAGCACTTTGGGAGGCCAAGGCAGGCGGATCACCGGAGGTTGGGAGTCTGAGACCAGCCTGACCAACGTGAAGAAACACCGTCTCTACAAAGAATACAAAATTAGCCGGGCATGGTGGCACACGCCTGTAATCCCAGCTACTAGGGAGGCAGGAGAGTCGCTTGAACCTGCGAGGCAGAGGTTGCGGTGATCCGACATCTCTAGCCTGGGCAACAAGAGTGAAACTCCGTCTCCAAAAAAAAAAAAAAAAAAACGAAAAAAATGAAACAAGAAAGAAAGAAGAAAGAGAAAGAAAGAAAGAAAGAAAGAAAGAAAGAAAGAAAGAAAGAAAGAAAGAGGCTAGGCACGGTGGCTCACGCCGGTAATCCCAGCACTTTGGGAGGCCAAGGCAGGCGGATCACCTGAGGTTGGGAGTTTGAGACCAGCCTGACCAACGTAAAGAAACACCATCTCTACAAAGAATACAAAATTAGCCGGGCATGGTGGCACATGCCTGTAATCCCAGCTACTAGGGAGGCAGGAGAGTCGCTTGAACCTGGGAGACAGAGGTTGCGGTGAGCCGAGATCTCTAGCCTGGGCAACAAGGGTGAAACTCTGTGTCAAAAAAAATAAAGAAAAAGAAGATGAAAGAAAGAAAGAAAGAAAGAAAGAAAGAAAGAAGAAAGAAAGAGAGAGAGAGAGAGAGAGAAAGAAAGAAAGAAAGAAAGAAAGAAAGAAAGAAAGAAAGAAAGGAAAGAAAGAAGGAAAGAAAGAGAGAGAGAGAGAGAAAGAAAGAAAGAAAGGAAAGAAAGAAGGAAAGAAAGAGAGAGAGAGAGAAAGAAAGAAAGAAAGAAAGAAAGGAAAGAAAGAAGAAAGAATGAAAGAAAGAAAGAAAGAAAGAAAGGAAGAAAGAAAGAAGGAAAGAAAGAAAGAAAGAAAGAAAGAAAGAAAGAAAGAGAAGGAAAGAGGCCAGGCACGGTGGCTCACACCTGTAATCCCCACACTTTGGGAGGCCGAGGTGCTAGGATCACCTGAGGTCAGGAGTTTGAGTCCAGCCGCAACATGGAGAAACCCCGTCTCTACTAAAACTACAAAATTAGCCGGGCGTGGTGGTGCAGGCCTGTAATCCCAGCTACTCGGGAGGCTGAGGTAGGAGAATCGCTTGAACCTGGGTTGCGGAGGTTGCGGTGAGCCGAGATGGCGCCATTGCACTCCAGCCTGGGCAACGAGAGTGAAACTCCGTCTCCAAAAAAAACTAAAGGAAAAAATGAAACAAGAAATAAAGAAAGAAGAAAGAAAGAACGAAAGAAAGAACGAAAGAAAGAAAGAAAGAAAGAAAGAAAGAAAGAAAGAAAGAAAGAAAGAAGAAAAGGCAAGGCAAATCTACCTGCTTTCACTACATCTGGGGAGAATCAGGAAAGTCACCACTAACAAGGCCTAAAGTGGGGCTGCCGTCTGTAAAACCCGAACAGAAGAGTCCACGCGGGTTAAAGACACGAAGAAAGACAAGGAAACAAAGGATCAAAGAGAAGAACCATCTGGCCCAGCCAGGGTCTGTCTCTGAGATTGTCTGGGCAACCAGGGAGTGGGACGGAGGGAGGGCGGTCCTCCGAGACTCCGTCTCAGAAATATAACTCATGATAATAAAAAAAGATTCAGTTACCAAAAAACTCACGCATCATTCGTAACGTGTTTGATGCCTCGAAAGGCGAGAGGCGTATGTGTATGTCACTGTGGGCTCGTTTTCTTTTTTTCCTCTTCTCCCGGAAACTCACTTTTTAATTATTTTGTTTCATTTCATTTTTCTTTTTATTGTTTTGAGACGGAGTCTCGCTCTGTCGGCCAGGCTGGGGTGCAGTGGCGCGATCTCGGCTCACTGCAACCTCCGCCTTCCAGGTTCAAGCGATTCTCCTGCCTCAGCTCGGCCTCCCGAGTAGCCGGGATTACAGACGTACAGCACCGCGCCCGGCTAATTTTGTGTATTTTGAGTAGAGACCGGGTTTCACCATACTGGCCCTGCTGGTCTGACCGCCTCGTGATCCACCGGCCTCGGCCTCCCGAAGTGCTGGGATGACAGGCTTGAGCCACGGCACAGGGCCTATTTATTTATTTTATTCTATTTTATTTTATTTTTATTTTCTTGATGGATTTTTATTTATGGGTTTATTTATTTTATTTTATTTTTCGGAGACGTAGTTTCGCTGTTGTTGCTCAGACCGGAGTGCAATGGCGCGATCTCGGCTCACCGCAACCTCCGCCTCCCGGGTTCAAGCAATTCTCCTGCCTCGGCCTTCCTAGCAGCTGGGATTACAGGCATGTGGCACCACGCCGGGCTAATTTTGTATTTTCAATTGAGACGGGATTTCTCCATGTTTTTCAGGCTTGTCTCCAACTCCCGACCTCAGGTGACGCGCCCAGCTCTGTCTCCCAAAGTGATGGGATTACAGGCATGAGCCGCCGTGCCCGGCCTATTGTATTGTATCGTATTGTATCGTATTGTATCGTATTGTATTGTATCGTATTGTATCGTATCGTATCGTATCGTACCGTACCGTACCGTACCGTACCGTACCGTACCGTACCGTACCGTACCGTACTGTATGGTGTTGACTTATTTTATTTATTTAGTTTTATGTTATTTTCTTTGTTTGTTTGTTTTGGCCTGACCAAACGTCCATCAGACCCAGTCGTCGAAGTGGCGCTTCCCTTGGCAACAAGGGAGGGAGGAAGTTGGAGATGAGGGTGGGGGCGGTGGAGAAGACACAGTTGCCCCAGGCTGTGCGCAGGCGGCCTGAGATTCCTTCCTCTGTGAGGCCTCCCTTTTCAGAGTAACAGTGGCCGCTAGGTGATGCCCGACGTCTACCAATGAGAGTGTCAGCCCGGAATGAATTGGGATCGCCTGGAGGGGGATGGGGGAGGGGGAAGGATGGAGGCCCCCACAGCACAGTGGGTCACCGCGCCCTCCCAGGCGATCCCCACAACTACTCGACCAGGGACTCTGGGGGGAGGCAGCCTGAGCCCCCACCCATCGGATCATCTGGAACTTCCGTGCAGAGACCAGAGACCGACTGGGAATTCTCTCCCTCAAGGTCCAAATCGAAAAGAATCACTGGCACAGACACCGGGACTGAGGCCATTTCTAAAAGACTGGTTTCTGCGTTTTTGGTATATCCGTGTATGTCTGTAACACAAAATTACTTATTTTAAACGATTTTTGTCCTCCTGACGTGTACGGTCCTGTGGTAGACAGACCAGGGGACTCCTCAGCTCAGAGTCCGTGAGGCCAGAAGGTGACGTCCTAAATTTCTATTTAGAATGAATTTAAGCACACCAGCCAAGCACTCTGCCGTGAAACTGTCGGCGGGAAGACAAGCGGGTGGGGGCGGGGGGGAGGTGGGGAAGCCGGGCGCGGTAGGTCCACGCCTGTCATCCCCGCAGTTTTGGGAGGCCAAGGGCAGGTGGATCCCTCGATCCAAGCCTTTGGCAACGTGGCGAAACCTCGTCCCTAAAAAAAAACACAAAAACTAACTGGTTTCATAACTTGGACTCCAAGTTAATAAATAGATAAATAGGCCGGGGGCGGTGGCTCACGCCTGTCATCCCAGCACTTTAGGAGGCCCAGACGGACGGATCACGGGGTCAGGAGATCGAGACCATCGTGGCTACCGCAGTGAAACCCCGTCTCTACTCAAAATACAAAAAGTTAGTCAGGCGCGGCGGCGGGCGCCTGTAGTCCCAGCTACTTGGGAGGCTGGGGCAGAAGGTCGTGAACCCGGGAGGCAGAGCTTGCAGTGAGCCGAGATCGCGCCGCTGCACTCCAGCCTGGGCAACAGAGCGAGAGTCTGTCTCGAAAAGAAACAAACAAACAAACAAATAAATAAATAAATAAATAAATAAATAAATGTCAGTAAATACATGGATTAAAATTGAAAACTAAAAAAAAAAAAAAAAAAAATGTAGCCGGCCGGGCGCGATGGCTCACGCCTGTCATCCCAGCAATTTGGGAGGCCGAGGCGGGCAGATCAACTGGGGTCGCCAGTTCGAGACCAGCCTGACCCACATGGAGAAATGCCGTCTCTACTAACAATACAAAATCAGCCGGGTGTGGTGGCCCATGCCTGTAATCCCAGCTACTCAGGAGGCTGAGGCAGGAGAGTCACTTGAACACGGGAGGTGGAGGTTGCGGCGAGCCGAGATGGTGCCATTGCACTCCGGCGTGGGCACCAAGAGTGAAACTCCTTCCCCCGCCCCCCAAAAAATTAAGTGCTGTGTTCTGTTATTTTTGCTTCCTACCCTGAGAAGAACATAATACAGCTGTTGTCTGCCTGCCTGCCTGCCTGCCTGCCTGCCTGTGACAGGGCCTCACTGTCTTTCGCCCAGACTGGAGTGCAGTGACACCATTCATTATGGCTCACTGGCTGCAGCCTCAACCTGCCCAGGGTTAGGCGATTCCTCAAGGGATCCTACGGCCTCGGCCTCCCAAAGTGCTGGGGTTGCAGGCGTGAGCCACCAGCACCCGGCCCGAGTTAATACGTCTTGTCTCACTACGTCTTAACCACACACCCATGAAGGACTCAAGTCAAGAGAGAGTCGGCAAGAGACTCTCAGCATTCTCTTCCGAAAGCACGTGTGTCCCGAGCTCCTGTGGTTTTAGGTGGCCACGCGTAGAGGAGAGATTTCCAATGTTTCCAGAGCGGTGCGAGCCACAGCCATTCGGGGCATCCGAGCCGGAGATGGGGTTTCTGACAGCGACTTGAGGGCCAGGAAGGGCCAGAATCTGCCAAGGCCCGTGTTCCAGGGTGGGGCCCGATGGAACCCAAGGTAGAGGGAGTCCGCCGTCCGCACAGAGAGAGCCCCAGCCCTAGGCCCCACTGTGCAGACCGAATCAGAAGGAAGAGAGTCCTTCGTCCTACATGCCACATCCCTCCACCGAACTTGGGAGCGGAAACATGGAAACCCCGTGTTTCCAAACGTGAGGTGACTCTCGGTTTACAATGGGTCACAAGGGGCCGGGCTCTCCGGAGTCCGCAGGATAAAGAAGTCATTTCTTGCTCGGCCTCCCCCATCCCCTGGTAACTGTCGCTGGTGACTTTAAATGAGCCGGGGCCGGCAGGCCCAGGAGCCGCTACGGGGGGAGGGGGCGGGGGGGTGTGCCTCAGGCACTGCAGAAAGGAAGTGGGCCTGAGCCCGGAGGATGACGGTGCTGCAGGAACCCGTCCGGGCAGCTATATGGCAAGCACTAAACCGCTATGCTTACCGAGATGCGGTTTTCCTCGCAGAACGCCTTTATGCAGAAGTACACTCAGAGGAAGCCTCGTTTTTACTGGAGACCTGTTCTTACCGCTCAGGAAAGGCCTACAAAGCATATAGACTCTTGAAAGGACACAGTTGTGCTACACCTCAATGCAAATACCTGCTTGCAAAATGTCGTCTTGATCTCAGCAAGCTTGCAGAAGGCGAACGAATCTTATCCGGTGGGGTGTTTAATAAACAGAAAAGCCATGATGATATCGTTACTCATATGTTATTGAGTTTGGTGATTCGGCTTGCTTTACTCTCTCATCGTTGGGACACGTATATCGCAAGACAGATCCGCTTGCCAAAGCATCGGAGTGTTACCCAAAGGGCCTTCGTTTCAAGCCTTTCTTCTGGTATCCCTTTGAATCATTCTGTGAAATAGGTGAAAAGCCGGATCCTGACCAAACGTTTAAATTCACATCTTTACAGAACTTTAGCAACGGTCTGCCCAACCGTTGCACCACACAAGTACCTCGTCATAGTTTATGTCACAGACAGCCTGAGACCCTTCTTACGGAAACACCCCAGGACACAATTGAATTAAACAGATTGAATTGAGAATCTTCCAATTCAAAGTACTCCTTGAATACAGATTCCCCAGTGTCTTCCATTGATTCAGCTGTCATTTCACCTGATACCGTCCCACTGGGAACAGGAACTTCCATATTATCTACGCAGGTTCAAAAGAAGCCAAAAGCTGGTCGAAGTTTATCAGGACGACCAGCAGCTGTTAGTCCATTAACTCCAAGTGTTGGGATTTTGCCATTAGAAACCCCAAGTCCGGGAGATGGATGGATCCTATTTACAAAACTACACTAGTATTAGACACCTCCTGTCACTGACGTGCCATCCACCGGAGCCCCTTCAAAAAAGCCTGTTGCCAGAATCGGCCGAACTGGAGCACAGTCTGTCTTCTCACAGAGTGGACATAGCCGAGAGGTAACTCCAATTCTTGCAAACACACAAAGTTCTGGTCCACAAACAAGGGCATCACCTCAGGTATCGAGCCCCACTGTGGCATCTCCCCTAAATGCACTGCCTCGAAGAAATCCATGACTCTTGACTAGTGACAGCTCCACAACCAAGGAGAATAGGAAAAAAGTTAAAAATGAAGTGTCCACCTGAAATCCCAAACAGAAAAACAAAAAGTAAAACTAACGAAGGAGGAGTAACTCGACCTCACATCGATGGCAGCCTGGAAATGACAAAATTGGACTCTTCCATCATTTCAGAAGGGAAAATATCCGCAATCACACCTCAGATTCAGGCTTTTAATCTACGAAAAGCAGCAGCCGAAGGCTTGATGAGCCTTCTTCGTGAAAGGGGGAAAGGTTATGTAGCTTTGTGTTCTCACCACTGCACACAAGCTGTCGATATTTGGAGCCATCCACCTTCTCCCCACCACGATGCCGGTAGGGTACTGTGCCACATCGGAAGGGCCTATTTTGAGCTTTCAGAGTCCACGCAAGCTGAAAGAATCTTCTCAGAGGTTAGAAGGATGGAGAATTACAGGGTCGAAGGCATGGAGCTCTGCTCCGCAACACTCTGGCATCCTCAAAAAGATGTTGCTCTTTGAGTTCTGTCAAAAGACTTGACAGACGTGGATAAAAATTCGCCAGCCAGAGGCCTGGCGTGCCGCAGGGAACTGTTTCCGCTTGCAACGGGGACACGATATGGCAATTAAATTCTTCCAGAGAGCTATCGAAGTGGATCCAAATCATGCTTAGGCCTCTACTGCATTAGGGCGGGAGTTTGTCTTCACTGTAGAATGGGACAAAGCATTAGCTTGTTTTCGAAATGCTATCAGAGTCCATCCTAGACATTGTAACGCATGGTAAGCGGCAATGAAGTGTAAAGACAAGCTCTTATCGACGGTGCCGGTGCTCGCTGATTTTTCTCGTTAGATAGCTCTTTATTGCCATGAATTTGGTTACAGATACCTAGGGATGGTACATACTGGTCAATAACGTCTAACTGAAATGCTCTCTTACGAAATGTATGTCTTTAACAAACTCTTAAATTAACTCCCGATAATGGAATACCAGATCCTTATACTCAACAGTTGCAGTCTTCTACCAAACTTTTGCAGATACTGTAGTTGTCTTTCGTTTGTGTGTGTGTTTCTTTAGTTTTGTGACTGGATGTGTTACTTTTTCTTTGAACACCGAAATGGTGATGGGGACAAAAAGTGCTTGGGAAATTGGAAAGGAACAGCATAATCCACTTATCGGATAATAGAAAAAAATATTGCAACGATTCACTGGTTGCTGCTTTTTGACAGTGTTCCAGTTGATGGAGTTACTATTAAGAAGTCAGTGTACCCTTTTATTTAGCAGTATCTCCGTTTTACTGTTTTGTACTTGCGTATCAGTAGACACATCGGAAATTACTGCCTAGGTCATATTGTTATCAACCGAATAAGATACGAAAACGTTTGGTCCTACTTCTGCCTCAACACCATACGTGCCGTTGACATTGGTTGTATTTTTCTGGACCGACTTCATAGTTTACACATCAGGTGGCCGGGCGCGGTGGCTCAAGCCTGTCATCCCAGCACTTCGGGAGGCCCAGGCGGGCGGATCACGAGGTCAGGAGATCGAGACCATCCTGGCTAACCCGGTGAAACCCCGTCTCTACTAAAAATACAGAAAATTAGCCGGGCGTGTTGGCGGGCGCCTGTAGTCCCAGCTACTCGGGAGGCTGAGGCAGGAGAATGGCGTGAACCCGGGAGGCGGAGCTTGCAGTGAGCCGAGATCGCGCCACTGCACTCCAGCCCGGGCGACAGAGCGAGACTCCGTCTCAAAAAAAAAAAAAAAAAAAAAAGAAAGAAAAGAAAAGAAATAGTTTACACATCAAGAGAAGGCCGGACGTGGTGGCTCACGCCTGCCGCCATCCCGGCACTTTCGGAGGCCGAGGCGGGCGGGTCACAAGGTCAAGAGATCGAGACCATCCTGGCCAACGTGGTGGAACCCTGTCCGTATTAAGAGTATAAAACTTAGGTGGCCGTGGTGGAGGGCGCCTGTAGTCCCAGCTACGCGGGAGGCTGAGGCAGGAGAATCGCTTGAACCCGGGAGGTGGAGGCGGCAGTGAGCCGAGATCACCCCATTGCACTCCAGCCTGGGCGACAGAGCGAGAGGCCGTCTGAAGGAAAAAAAAAAAAATTAAAAAAAAAAAAAAAAAAAAAAAAAAAAAAAACATAAATAAATACCAGGAGAAACTATAATTCTGAAGTCATAACTCTGTGGTAGTTTTTTTTTTGTCAGATACGGTTATCTTTGGGGTTAAGTATTACAGCAGTGGAGTTGTATCATTTGATTTGCTTCTAAATCTGAAGCATTCTATTACTAAAACATTTTTTGATTTGTGAATATGTGGTTTAACGGATTCTGTCTCATTTTGCTGTAGTAGTTACATGGCCTGAAAGGTGGCCAAAAACATAGTGCTAGCTATTGCTGACCAACGTAACAATCAACTTGCCGATACCGCCTTCTCTTCCGATAGCTATGTTCTCCGTCATATTTTAAGAACTCAGTTCTTCATGAGACTTGTGTTGTTTTTGATTTTTTTCCCAAGTCCGGGGGATCCTCGTGTTGTTTTCTGTCAATGCGTATTGTCTGTTCAGCTATTTTGCAGGAGTCGCATTCTTAAAAAACTTCACCCTATCAAAAATCGTCTTTAAAGGAGGAATATTCAGATCGGCAAGCTTTTCCTAGGAAGAGTGTAAATGCTGACGTATTTAGGTAGCTCTGAATTCTGAGCCACTATATTTTAACTACAAAATAGGTAGCCTTTCCTTCGTTTTCGCTTTCACTATCATCAGCACGGGGTTTAATACCTTTTCTTCATCTATAACACAACTACAATGATATACGAAGCCACTCAAATACAGCAGATACGTTGCGCTTTCAAAAAAAAAAAAAAAGAAAAAAGAAGTCTTTCTGTGGCACGGCATTAGCTGTGGCTCGAATCTAGAATCTCCAGTAAAAACCAATGAGACAGGGTGAAACCCCGTGCCTACTAAAAATAAAAAAATGAGCCGGGCCTGGTGGCGCTGAGGCAGGAGAATCACTTGAACCCAGGAGGCAGAGGGTGCAGTGAGCCGAGGTCACGCCACTGCACTCCAGCCTGGGCGACAGAGCAAGACTCCATCTCAGAAAGAAACAAACACGCAAAGCCAATGAAGGTGTTTAGCTCAACGTGTCGGGCTCAGGTCTCTTGACAGGATACATCCAGCACCGGGGCGGGGAACGTCGAGGGGTGGGGCGGAATCTATTTTGTGGCCTCAAGGGAGGGTTGGAGAGATAGTCCCGCAAACGGTGATGGCCTAAGGAAGCCCCTCCGCCCAAGAAGCAATATTCATTTCTAGCCTGTAGCCACCCAAGAGGGAGAATCGGGCTCTCTACAGACCCCACAACCCGCACCCCACCCCCCGCCCCGCCCCGCCCCGCCCCGCCCCGCCTCGTGAAATGGGCTCTCGCTCCGCCAGGCCCTATTCACGCCGTGTGGTTTTGTAACCTCCAGCGTGTGTGCGTGGGTTGCGGGGTGTGGTGGGGGTGGCTGTGGACAGAGGAGGGGATAAAGCGGCGGTGTCCCGCGGGTGCCCGGGACGTGGGACGTGGGTGGGGTGGCCAGAGCCTAGGGAACTCCTCGCCTGTCAGGACGTCTCCCCCACCCCCCACCCCGGTCCCCTCTCTGACCTACGCTCCACATCTTCGCAGTTCAGTGGGGACCTTGTGGGTGGAAGTCACCGTGCCTCTGGACTTTAGCCGACCAAGGCCGGGCTCCCAGGAGTCTCCCCAGAGTCGGGGCCTTGGGCAGGCTCACAGGGATGCTGACGGTGACGGTCGGTGACCGTGATGTACGTTGGAGGCCTCGGGCCAATGCAGAGGTATCCATTTGACCTCGGTGGGACAGGTCAGCTTTGCGGAGTCCCGTGCGTCCTTCCAGAGACTCATCCAGCGCTAGCAAGCACCGTCCCGAGGATCCCAGCTCCCAGCAGAGGCACTTTTGTTCACACAGAATCCTGGGCAGGAAAGTTCTCAGCAGGCTTAGGCCTCCAGCCAAAAACCCAAAACCACTTCTGGGATTTTTTTTTTCAAAGAGCCAGTGGTTCCACAGGGGGCCGTGGGTAGTTGTGGAAATGGAGAGAAGTGTCTGCAGATACATATTTGAGACAGAACGGACGGGGCTCGGTCACAGGTCACTTAGGACACGGGCAGATGCACATTGAGAAAACCCTCCCAGCATCCTAGGTGAACAGAGGCATGATCTTTCGAGACTGTCGAGGGAGAAGCAACTCCAGATTTTAGGGTTGGATCTTTATTCATATGTAGTATCTATGAGGTATCCAAGTCCAGAAATCAACTCGCCAGTTCTGTACAGCATTCTGTAGGGAGATCAAATCTGGGATGTCTGATGCTAAGAATTCAGGCCTTGGTAATGGATGAGATTAGATGTACTTGAGCTTATTTTGCAAAGAAAGAGAGGGCGGGAGATAGCGAGAGCCAGAGAGCGAGCGAGCGAGCGAGCAAGAGAGAGAGAGAGAGAGAGAGAGAGAGAGAGAGAGAGAGAGAGACAGAGAGACAGAGACAGAGATAGAGATAGAGAGAGACAGACAGAGAGAGACAAAGATACACAAAGAGAGAAAGACAGAGAGAGAGATAGAGAAAGACAGAGATGGACAGAGACCGAAAGAAACAGAAAGAAACAGGGAGACAGGAAGGGAGAGAGACAGACAGAGTGAGAGACAGACAGACAGGCAGAGAAAGAGAGTAAGATGGAAGGCAGACACACACAGAGGGAGAGAGAGAGAGAGAGGGAGAGAGACAGACAGAGTGAGAGACAGACAGACAGGATGACTGACAGGCAGAGAAAGAGAGTAAGATGGAAGGCAGACACACACAGAGGGAGAGAGAGAGAGAGAGGGAGAGAGACAGACAGAGTGAGAGACAGACAGACAGGATGACTGACAGGCAGAGAAAGAGAGTAAGATGGAAGGCAGACACACACAGAGGGAGAGAGAGAGAGAGGGAGAGAGACAGAGACAGACAGACAGAGAGAAAGAAAGAGACAGACAGAGAAAAAGAGACAGAGAGAGAGAAAGACAGACAGACAGACAGAGAGAAACAGACAGAAAGAGAGAGACACAGACAAAGAGAGAGAGAGAGAGAGAAACAGACAGACAGGGAGGCAGAGAGAGACAGACAGACAGGCAGAGAAAGACAGTAAGACACAAGACAGACACAGAAAGAGAGAGAGACAGGCAGAGACAGAGAGAGAAACAGATGGGCAGAGAGAGAGAGACAAATAGACAGAGAGGGAGAGAGAGAGGGAGACAGACAGGCAGAGAAAGCGAATAAGACAGAAGACAGACACAGTGAGAGAGAGAGACAGAGACAGAGAGAAAAAAGAGAAAGACGGACAGACAGACAAAGAGACAGACAGAGAAAGACAGAGACGGACAGAGAGAGACAGAGAGAAACAGACAGAAAGAGAGACAGAGAGAGAGAGAGAGGCAGGCAGAGAAAGAGAGTAAGACAGAAGACAGACACAGTGAGAGAGACCGGCAGAGAGAGAGACAGAGAGAAAGATAGAGAGAGACGGACAGACAGAGAAAGGCAGAGACGGACAGAGAGAAACAGAAAGAGAGAGAGACAGAGACAGAGAGAAACAGACAGACAGAGAGAGAGAGAGAGAGAGAGAGAGGCAGACCGACAGACAAACAGGCAGAGAGAGGGAGTAAGACGGAAGACAGACACAGTGAGAGAGACAGTCAGAGAGAGAGACAGAGAGAAAGAAAGAGAGAGACAGACAGACAGAGAAAGACAGAGACGGACGGAGAGAAACGGAAAGAGAGAGAGACAGAGACAGAGAGAAACAGACAGGCAGAGAGAGAGAGAAGACAGAGAAAGAGAAAGAGAGAGACAGAGACAGACAGAGACACAGAGAGAAGGGGAAGAAAGGCGTGCTCCAGAAATAATTACACATATTTTATAATGCTTTTGATCCCATAAACTGTGGCCGGGGGTATACTTTGAAAACAACAACAAGAACAACAACAACGACGACGACGACGACGACGACGACAACGACGACGACGACAACTACAACAACAGCAACAGCAACAAGAGCAGCAGCAGCATTCGCTTACGGATTTCTAGAAAATAAGATGTTATGAAGTATAGTCAACATCAACCGGCTCTCACTGCACGTGGAGAGATGCAGAAAAGCGTTAGTTAACAACAGGAGAAAACAGCAGCTGACACGTCTTGGGGAAAATAGACGTCTTCCTGAAAACTGGGGATCGCTACTTCACCTGAAAAGAAAGACATACGAAAAAGGAAAAACACGAACAAAACAAAACAAGCCAACAAACACGGGCCAAGGCACCGTCCCTGGAAATCTTTTTTTCTTTTTTTCGTACTTTAAGTTTTAGGGTACACGTGCACAATGTGCGGGTGTGTTACATATGTATCCATGTGCCATGTTGGTGTGCTAAAAAAAATTAACTCGTCATTTAGCATTA
>NC_072443.2:1785027-1790027 GCF_028878055.3 Symphalangus syndactylus
ATAATAGGAGAATAAGCAAGAATCAAAGCAAGAGACGCCTGGGAAGCAGTGTCATATGCTTACTTTAGAAGCAAGAAGGCAAACACGCAGATAGCCTTTGAGACAGGAACAGAATTCTTTCCCTCCAGAGGAATGCAGCTCTGCTCCTATTTTAGCAGGAGACTAATTTTGGGTTTGTCGCAGAACTATAAGGTAATACATTTTGATTGCCGTAAGCCACCCATTTTACGGTAATTTTGTGACAGTAGCAATAGGAAACTCATAACACCGTCATCAGGTGGCTTTCGTGTGTTATTTCCACGATGAGCAGGAAGGCTCTTGTATCCAAGAGGGATCCTTAGCAAAAACCAGCAGGCAAAACCGAGACCCAAGGTCAAAGTTGACTGTGTCGACCTTGACTTAGAACGCATTTCTGGGTGAAGAAGCCCTAATCCTTGAAACCCATGGAGGTTTCTGTTCCTTATAAGCCAGTGTCAATGTTCCACTCACGCTTCCCTGGGTGACTCTTTTTTTATTCTTTTTCAGACGGGGTCTCTTACTGTCACCAGTGACAATGTTCCACCTCACCGTGCAGCCTCAAACTCCTGGGCTCGAGTGATCCTCCAGACGGGGTCTCTTACTGTCACCCAGGCTGGAGCGCAGTGCTACAGTACCGGTTCACTGCAGCCTCAAACTCCTGGGCTCGAGTGATCCTCCCGCCTCAGCCTCTGGAGTAGTCGGGACCACAGATAGGCACCACCACACCCGGCTAATTAAAACATTTTTTTTTTTTTTTTTTTTTTTTGTAGAGACGGGACCCTGCTCTATTGCCTAGGCTGGCCTTGAACTCCCGGCCTCAAGCAATCCTCCTGCCTAAGCCCCCAAAGCACTGGGATCGCAAGCATGAGCCACCCCGCCCGGTCCTCTCTTACCTCTTAACGCTACCCTGTCAGATATCCCCTAGGCCATTATCCCTCAGATATTGCAGCTTTTAGGGCCAGCTTCGGAGAGTCTTCCCCATGACATTTTTAGTCCATAAATCCTATTCTGAGGAAATTACAGTAACGCTTCCTAAAAATCATGCCACGAAATGGAACGTAGGCCAGGCACGGTGGCTCACACCTGTAATCTCAGCACTTTAGGAGGCCAAGGTGAGCAGATCGCTTGAGCTCAGGAGTTCGAGACCAGCCTGGGCAACGTGGCAAAACCCCATCTCTACAAAAAATACAAAAAAAAAAAAAAAATGAGCTGGGCATGGTGGTGAATGCCTGTAGATCCAGCTACTCAGGAGGTTGAGTTGAAAGAATGGCTTGAGCCCCAGAGGCGGAGACCGCAGTTGCAGGAGCCAGTTGACAGAGCGAGAGAAGGTCCAAAAAAAAAAAAAAAAAAAGAAAAGAACAAAGAAAGAACAGACCCCAATACCGCATTGTCGCTGAACGTTCCCCCAAAAGGCCAGAAACCCCCTGACTCAGGTCAAGGAGGTGGTGTTTCATTTTTCTCTCTCTCTCTCTCTCTCTCTCTCTCTCTCTCTCTCTCTCTCTCTCTCTCTCTCTCCCTCTCTGTCTCTCTCTTTCTCCCCTAACTTTCATTTCTTGTTCAAGCATACCCGTGCAAGATTGTCACATAGGTACACTTCTGACTGGGGGGTTCAGTGTGCAGATGATTTCATCACCCGGATACTCAGCGCCGTACCCGACAGTTTTCGCGTTTTTTGTGTGTTTTGTCTTTTCCGGAAGCCGTCTCTCCTTCCACCCCTTCTCCCTCAAGTAGGCTCCCGCGTCTCTCGTTCCCCTCGTTCTGTCCATGCAGAAGTCTCATCTATAAGTTCCCACTTCTAGATGAGGGACGCTCCCCTCCGTCCCCACCCCGCACCCCCTCCCCCCACACACCCTCATTCCCGCACCCCCCCCTCCTCAAACGCAAGAAAGGGAGAAAGACAGAAATGAAAGTAAGAAGTGAGCCTCCAAGGCGGTGGAGGCGGGGGATCACAAAGGGTGAGCAAGCGATGGGGGTCGGGAGATATCTTGGCCGAGCTATGAAAAATAGGGGACCCACTTTCCAGCCCCACCACACCCCCTATTCCTCAACCGCAGTCAGCCTCTGGGTGGGGTTGCGCCCGTCAAAGCTTCTGAATGGAGAGAAGCCCAAGGCTATGGAAGGCATCAGCTCCAACTCCAGGAAGGGAATAGGGCTCTGTGCATATGAATGGGGCTCTAGAAGGCGGGCGCGGCGAAAGCGATGCGCCTAGCGCCTCGCCGCCCAGAGCGAGACTCCGTCTCCAAATAAACAAACAAATAAATAAATAATAAAAAAAAAACAATAAAAAGAAAGAAAGAGAAAGAGAGAAAGAAAGGAAAGAAAGAAAGAAAGAAAGAAAGAAAGAAAGAAAGAAAGAAAGAAAGAAAGAAAGAAAGAAAAGAAAGAAAGAGAAAGAAAGAAAAGAAAGAAAGAAAGAAAGAAAGAAAGAAAGAAAGAAAGAAAGAAAGAAAGAAAGAAAGATAAAGAAAGAAAGTAAGATCGTGGTCGTGAATCATTCCCCGGAGTCCAGGCGCAGTGGCTCAGCCCGCCCGCCAGCCAGAGTGAGGCCGGATCAGGACAGGTTGATTGAAGTCTGTGGAAACACATTCAAAATTGAAGGCCGGGCGTGGCGGCTCACGCCTGCCATCCCAGCACTTCGCGAGGCCGGGGAGGGCGGATCACCTGAGGTCGGGAGTTCGAGACCAGCCTGACCAACACGGAGAAGCCCCGTCTCTACTAAAAATACCAAATCAGCCAGACGTGGTGTCGCATGCCTGCAATCCCAGCTACTCGGGAGGCTGACGCAGGAGGATCGCTTGAACCCGGGAGGCAGAGGTTGCGGTGAGCCAAGATGACGCCATCGCACTGCAGTCTGGGCAACAAGAGCGAAACCCCGTCTGTCTGTCTCGGGAAAAAAACAAAATTAAAAATGATCTGGGCACAGTGGCGCGTGCGTGCGGTCTCAGGGACTGTACTCTGGAGGCTGAGGTGGAAGGATCGGTTGAGCCCAGGAGCGTCCACGCTGCAGTGAGTGAGTTACGATGGCACCACTGCCAGGGTGACAGAGTGAGACGCCGTCTCTCAATCAGTCCATCCATCAGATGACTGGAAGGCGCTCTCTGCGCCTTACTTTCAAAGGGTGTATCTTTAGGCCCAGCAGGCACGGTGCCTCACGCCAGTCATCCCAGCACTGTGGGAGGCCGAGGTGGGAAGAAAGAAGGAAGGGAGCGAGGGAGGAAGGGAGGAAGGAAGAAAGTCAGGAAGGCAGTCAGGCAGGAAAGAAAGAAGAAAGGAGGAAAGAAAGAAAGAAAGAAAGAAAGAAAGAAAGAAAGAAAGAAAGAGAGAAGAAAAAAGAAGAAAAGAGAAGGGAAGAAAAGAAAAGAAAAGAAAACGGGGAGGGGGCATATCTCCTTGACCGGTGACTGCCCAGGATACAGTGGGTCACGGCTGACTGAAGCCTCGACCTGTGGGGCCTCAAGTGATCTCCTCCTTATCTCAGCCTCCCGCGTAGCCGCGAGTACAGGCGGGCATCACCCCGCACAACTCATCTTCTAATAATATCATGATTTTACGGTATGGCGACAGAGTCTCGCACCGTCACCCGGGCTGGATGGCCGTGGCACGATGTCAGCTCACCGCAAGCTCGGCCTCCCCGGTTGAAGCCACTGGCCCGCCGCAGTCTCCCGAGTAGTTGTGGTTCCAAGCCTATGCCACCAGGCCTGGCTAATTGTTCTAGATCTCATAGAGATGGGGTTTCGCCACGTCGGCCAGCCCGGTCTTGAACTCCTGGCCACGAGGGATCCACCCGCCTCGGCCTCCCAAAGCGCTGGAATGACAGGCGTGAGCCACCGTGCCCGGCCCAGAGAAGGGGTTTCATCAGCCGACGGGTGGAGGGTGGGGTGGGTTTTACCGAGCCTGCGTACCGTGCAAAGGATAAGTGAGTGTGGTTTGTGAACTAGATGCGGAAATGTGTGTGTGTGTGTGTGTGTGTGTGTGTGTGTGTGTGTGTGTGTGTGTGAGAGAGAGAGAGAGAGAGAGAGAGAGACCAATCCCACCACGAGGACCCGGAAATGGTGTTTGATTTGGGTCCCCGTCTGGTCACCTGTCTGTCTGTAGATGACTGAGGATTCCACCAGTGAAGGTCAACAAGTATCTACGGGGCTGTTTCTCCCTCTCATGGGTCTCACTCATCTGTGTGGTGGAGAAAGGGAAGAAAGCAGGTTGTGATGGGAAGTCGTCTTCACGCCTGAGGAAGCTGCAGGCAGGCTGACCGGAAGGAGGGCATCGTATGTGCCATTTCCATACCCGGGCCCCCTTCACAAGGCTGGGGCTGCCAGTCCACCCTGTACGTCAACCCACCCCCAAGAACAGCACGGTCCGGGGTGGTCCAGTCTCATCCCATCCGGCCCACCCGGGGAAGTCTCCGCCGGAGGATTCGAAAGCAGCGTCAACACGGTTCCCCTGGGGTCGCCCGGGAAAGGCCAGCCTGGGGAGGGTAGCGGGACGCGATCGTGGGGCGGGCATCCGCCTCAGAGCTCCCCGGAAGGTGGCAGGTAGCCGGTGGGGGACGCCGAGGCAGAGACGTGTGGCAGGAGATAGACCTGGAAGCCGGGGGGAGAAGCGGGGACGTGGGGAGAGGGAAGGAGGCCCTCGGGAGGATTTAGCACCGAGAACCCACTCAGCCAAGCTCCCTCCGTCTTCTCGGGTCCAAGGTCCACCCTGGGAGACGGCAAGAGAAAGGTTCACTCGGCGGTTCTCGTCTTTCTCTTTATTTTTTTCATCCTTTCCATGTTACAAGGGATGCTCATTTCAACAACCAGACGGTGGAGGTGACGGGAGAAACGTCAAGGCCAGGAGTTTGAGACCAGCGTGAGCAACAGAGCAAGACAAGTAGGAGAGCCCAGCTGAAAAAAATGAAAAAGAAGGAGGAGGAGGAGGAGGAGGAGGAGAGGAGGAGGAGGAGGAGGAGGAGGAGGAGGAGGAGGAGGAGGAGAACATGGGGG